>NW_020955458.1:771570-778344 GCF_003031625.1 Empidonax traillii | reverse complement strand
CCTCCTGAACAAATAAACAAGCAAAACCCCAAACCAAAACACTTTTAGAAAAGCATTTTTTTCTACTGTTTTACTTTAGATTTTATCTATAGAGTATGTTTCTTCTGTTGTGGATAAATCTTAATGTTCATTTTGACCCTATTTCTGTTGAATGTTTCTGTTCACATTGCAAAAGCATAATTTTTGCTATTACCTCCCAATTGACATTGACATAAGTTATAGGCCAAAAAATTGTCTAATATGACCTATAGTTTGTCGGAAGAAGGTAATGGAAAGAGGAATACAACAGCAGGGATGTACCAAAAGCCAAAAATAAACTGAAAGGTGACTGACAAGTTTTTTAGTCTATTTTAAAAGCTAGTTCACCCTGAAATTATGTTGAAAACCACAAGTAACTAAGTTTGAATTTATATATATATATATATTTATATATATATATACATAATTTCCAATTACTCATATGCACATTTTAAATACATAAAAATTTCATTAAAAAATCCTCTTCAGTCATGGTTTATTGGCATCAGACTTAAAAGCCTTGCTGCATTAATCTTATACTTAGATAATGCATTTACTGACAGATCATAATGTCCTGATTGCAGAGAGGGGTTTCTGGTTGCTATTTCACAGGAATCAACTATCATTCGTGATGTAGAAAAAAAAAACCTCTCTCTTGTATCATCCCTGTTTATCTAGGTAATTTTTTCCCCTGTAGGCATGTCCCTTTTAAAGATTTCTGTTTCTTCTAGTTACTGTTATCAGGGTGATCTTATGAACATATCTGCTTTTTTTTTTATTCTTATAAAAATGGAAAATGAAAGAAAACTTTTCATCAAGCATCAGCTATCCTTCTATTCATGCATTTGTTTATTTCTGTCAAGGCTGCAATATATTCTAATCTCAGCTGTATGAAGTGAGAGAGAAAATAAAAGATTAAACTCTGATATCACTGAAACCTATTCAGGGCAGATGTCCCTTGTCTTGCATAAGAAAGGAAGCTAAGTGAATACAAATTATTATTTTCAAGTGTACAGAAGTGGTAAGTGCAAACTTATCACGTAGGATGTTTGCATTGTTGAATATCCTTCCTAGTAACTTAGCAAAGGTGAAGAACGCGGTGGTTTAATTAGCAACAACAACAGCTAAGCATATTTGGGTTAATCAGGTCTCAAGGATATTGCGAAGAACTTCAAAAGGACTTTGGTGAATAGGCAGCATAATTCTGGATGAAACAATTTTCACTGAAGGCAAAGTGGTGAATGTTGGAAGGAATATTATGACCTACTTGTGTATGTCTGAGTGCTAAACAAATTGCAACATAAATGAGAAAAAACAAGGCACCAACAATAGATTTTTAGCAAGAATATTCTGTTGGGAAATGCACCTGAACTGGAATAACAAGAGATATAGTAGACAAAACAAGATAGAAGGCCCAAGATCCTTGGAGGAACTCCAGTGGGGTAGTTCTGAGGGTGATATGAGGGAAAAAGAGGTCTTAGGATGGGATGTCCCCGTTAGATATGATAACTGATAAAACATATAAAAGTGTAAGAATTCTGTTTGTGCAGGTGTGTGCTGTTGTACTCCATGAGTCAGAAGGCCTTCATTAAAGGAGCTGCTCTATATCTTATCTATACTAATGGCCTGGTGAGTTTTTTTCTCAGGATTTTAGGCAACAAACTAGTGGTTAAAAGCATTATGGTTAAATATATTCTATGCTAACAAATAAATTTTCTAAACATCAACAACATGTAGGGCAAAGGAGTTGGTGAAGGGTCTGGAGCACAGGTCTTATGAGGAACAGCTGAGGGAGCTGGGGTTGTTTAGCCTGGAGAAAAGGAGGCTGAGTGGAGACCTTATCACTCTTTACAGCTGTCACACTGAGTATGTAGCAAAGCAGGGGTCAGTCTTTTCTCACAAATAACAAGCCATAGGAAAAGAAGAAATGGCCTCAAGTATTTCAAGCCAAGGTTTAGGTCATATATTGGGAAAAAATTCTCAGTGGAAAGGGTTTTCAAGCATTGGAACTGGCTGCTCAGGGAAGCGACTGAATCCCCATCGCTTGAAGTATTTCAGCAACATGTAGATGTGGCACACAGGGACATGGTTTATTGGTGCAGTTGTCACTGTTAGGTTAATGGTTGGACTCAATCATCTCAAGGTCTTTTCCAACCTAAATTATTCTATGATTCTATGAAGTAAGTTATTTAGTTTGACAAGCGAAGCGTAGTCCTCCTATAAGCTGTACCCTTTTTTCAGAAGCAGAGTGGGACCAGTTTGAGAAGGTAGAGGGGAGGTTGTGCAAAGTCCAGTCAGACTTAGGAAAGCTGACAATATTTTTTTTCATTTTGCACTAAAAATCAAATTTTAATAAAATTAAAATATTTTGTATTATAATGGTGATTTTACTTATATATGGAAGTAGAATAACATCTTGTTTGCTCACTGTTTTCTTGTAATCCATTTCCACCCTTATAGTTTATCTTCTGTTCTTATGTAACATTATTATTAATGTAAATGTTTCATAGTAAGTATGCGATTTTCATATCCTTTTCATATAAAAATAGAGAAATCTGGCCTAATTGAAGCAGTTTTTTCATTGCTGCAAAGACAGTTTTCCATTTTAACTTGTAGTTCTACAAGTTCTCTCTTTAACTTGTATTTGTTGCTTATCTTTTTGACAGGAAGCACTAACAGTTTCTCAAAAACACAAATTACTTTAATTTGGATTGCAGTAATTGACAAATTCAGAGTAAAGAATTAAACAAATTTCCAGTGAAGCAATTAAACTATAATGTATCACAAAGAGAAGAAAACAAAACATGTTCTCTCTTTTGCTGGGCATAGGAGTCTTTATTTTGAATCTAATCACAGGTGGTGATGTCATAGTTTAAGAATTAGAGGGAAAAGTGCAGATCATAATAGACTATAAAAGGGAAAATTTTTTTTTGAAATAGGAGAGAAACAGCAACAGGGTTGTTTTTTATTTTTTTCTTTTTAGGGATATCTAGAATAAGGAAATACATATAAATACTTCATTAATGTTCTTATTTCACATACCTATTCAGTCTCATATCATGATACAAAAGAAAATTATGAAATCTTATTATTTGAAATATTTTATTTTGAAAATCTAAAATAAACAAATAAAATCCCCCTGCAATTTAACTGAACAGGGGACTTTTATTTAACTGAGAAAAGTCAAAAATCTCATGTGGCAGGGAAAAGCTGTTGTAAAATGATGCAAGGGATTTCAAAACTATATAGAATTTGGAAATTATAGTGTCTACCATATCTGGGGAAAGCTGAAAAACTATGAGGTTTCCATTTAATCCTACAAAATTGGTAAGACTGGGCTTTTAGAGCCCCAAATGCTAGCTGCATATACCTCCCTAGAAATTCTTCCTGAACAACATAGACACATCAATATGATAGGCTTTCAATGGACGGATCAACTTGCATTTTGAAAGTGACATTCACTAGAAATCTAAAGCAAGTAATAAACAAATTGATTATTAATAGGCTCAGAGCTAACAAATTATACCATCAGTTCTATTTCTGTTTCAAAGGTGACTCTGAACTGGCTCATATATTTTGTTCTGTTTGTTTATAGCACTTTCTGTGTTTGTCCCTTAGTATGATGGAGACCCTGACTCTTTCGCAGTAATGTGTGTCAAATTTCTGTGTCATTTCTCATCTTCGTAAGATAAGGAAACTGAGGAAAAAATAGTGAGAAGACCGTCTGAAATTAGTATTGATGTGAACCCTTGAAAAGGCTTGCCATAAGATTCTAAATATGAATGATTCTGTTGCCTTTCTGTCAGCAACTCATTTATTTGTAGTGGATATTGTTTAAGAGATCACCTTAGCAAGGAGTCAGTCTGAGATTGCTGAGCTGGATTCCATTTAAAAAGTGATCAGACAAGCCAGAACAACTTGTTTTCTTGCTGAATATGAGTCTTAGAAGAATTTTTCATGAAATATACTTTCTCACTTAGTACATCAAATGTTGCTTTTGCTAATATTCAGAAAGTTCCTATTCCTGTAGACAGTCCAGACTGTAAACTTATTTTGTCTAGGACTTGGAAAAATAAAATAAAAAAAAATGGGATGAACAATATCTGAGTAAATTAATTTAAAATTTATAATGGGATATTTGCAGTTTGGTTTCCTCTGATACTTGCTCAGATATCTACTACAAAAGAAGATAAGATATGATTTTAAAATTTGCGTTCTAAGTGTACTAATAAGTGGTAGCTACCAGACCTCCAAACTTAACCCTTTATGCAGAAGAAGCACCTGGCATATTCCCTCTTAAGATCAATTACTTTTCCTTGTTTAACAAGTACATCAAAAGTGCTACTGCAGTAATATCATGCTTACTACCATACCTGCCTCTTTTAGGGGACCAAGACTGATGCTCTTTCATAGTTTTTCTTCAGTAGTAACTACTTTTTTGGTTCTTGTATCGCAAGATAGCTGAACATCTGACAGGAAATAAAGGCTCTCTATCACTTTTCTAATAGTGTCATGCTATTTCCTCTAACGAAATTTCACATTATGAAGTCAAAAGAATGACTGCATTTTTACCTTATGGTGCATCCGGATAGCTAGTGGTAGGCCTGGTAGAAAGCCATAGCCCATGTTTCTATTATGAGTACTTAACAGCATTTCATGTTACCACATGCACGTAGTGGACCTTACCATCACAATACTGACAGCAATAAAATGTCTTAAAATGTAACTGTATGTACGTATGTACCAAACTTTATTATGGTAGGACTTATTTTCTGAAGAAATACACTTTTCAGCATGGCAGTGTTTACCTGTCACCATTCATCATGATCATTTTAATAGTGTCTCCTGTTGACCTGATCATCTGGACTGCCTACTACAAACTTTTTACTATCTTGCAGCCCATTAATTTTAAAAATTTTAATTGTATCTGGTTTTGACAGTTTTAATTTTTTTGATATCCTGGAGATGTCTTTTCAAAAGGTGGCAAATTATTTAAATTAGTGCTGCAATTGATGCATTCAGTAAGACTGCAGAGATGGGAAGAGAGGGAGCCCAGGGAATAAAAAAAAAAAAAAAGATTTAGAAATTACTGTCTGAATCTAAATGCAAGTTTAGGGTTAAAGGATGACATTAGGCACAGCCTTCAGAAAGAGATAGATTGTAATCGGTATTAGTCTCCATGACACTATGTTGCAAACATTTCTTTTCAGATACAGTTTCTCTGGGCAATTTCTCTTCTGATAAATTGTGAATGAAACAATTTAGTATACTTACAGCACAGGGTTAGTTCAGCTAAACCAGGAAAAAATTATCAAAGTTTGATTCCTCTATTTGTCTCTTGTTCCCAGTCTGAGGTTCATCACAGCTTTTCACTTTAAACTGTTGCAGTCCAAGTCATCATCCCTTCTGGGGACAATTGAACAAATCTAAAATAAGGCAATGCACTAACATTTTTTGCAACAGCTTTCAGACTGAGAGGAACAATATATTAAACTTCCTGAGGAAAGGAAGTGAGCACTGTTAAAATAAGGTTAAATGTATGTGTTTTGGGCATTAATCTCTTAAAAGCCAGTCTGGCTTACATCCAGTTGGTTTTGTACCATTTTGTACATGTGACATACTTAGTTCTCCCGCATCACAGAGGTAAATCAAAGCCAAAACAATGCTTGCAGAAGACTTTTGATTTTGCCTTGTCATGTTCTTTTATTTCTTTGTCATTGCAAAGCTTTGTCCTAATCTTTCCTGAGAGCCTATAACCTCACAGATCCTTTTTTGACATCACAGCTATTTTTCTGCCAGTGCGGTTTAATATTCATAGCTACTGGAGCTTCAAAGTCATCAGTTGACAAGCTGGTGTTTGAGATATACATGTGAACTGCAAGGAGGGAGAAAAGCTCTTAGTTCAAAGGAAACAGAAAATAAATGTTCTGTTAATCGAGAATGATTTAAAAAGCAACCTCTGCATATTTAAAATAATAGAATCATCCTGTTATAGTGGCAACCATGTCAATCCAAAGTGCTTTGATTTGTTTTCATTAAACAAATGCACTTTGTCTCCTTGATTAAGTACTATAAAATATTTAAAAAACCCAAAAAACTAGTTTCATATCTATGTTTAGAAATGTGATAAAGATGCAGGTGAAAAATTCCACTTTTACTGATGCATACTGACATTTGAAGGTATGAAAAGGTATTAAAATGGTAGAATTAACTTTTAAAAAGTGCACAAGCATTCTCTAAAAATGGTGATGGTTGTTTGTTTGTATAAAATATAACAATCTAGATTTGCTGAGCAAGCTGGTAATTACCCTGTAATATGGTATTAAAGACTGAAAGTTCACTGGACAATTATACCCTCCCATTTCACATCCACTATTCCTATTGCAATTCATATCTTGCAACCACATTGCTGGTCTTCACCACATGGGCAGCAGTTCTCTGGTAGGGGATAGTAGGTAAAGTCACATTCTGTTTCTACAAGCAGGGTCTGTATGAGACATAAAATCCCTTAGAATACATAGTCATTTGTTCTTCATGACAGTAGTGTCAAACATGGGTTACTTGATCTCCCTTATGAAAGAAAGGAAGAGGAGTGCTAAGCACAAAATGGTCAGTTAATTGATTAACAGTATTCAAATGATAGATCATTTGGAGGACCTGTTCAAACTGCAAATTTCCTTCCATCTTCTTCCTCCTTGGTAGACCTGCCTGACTTCAGAAAATCCTTTAGCATTTTGGCCCAGACTATTTTTTCCC
>NW_020955458.1:729425-771450 GCF_003031625.1 Empidonax traillii | reverse complement strand
CTCCTTCTCTGGAAGATAGCAAATTTCATGTAAAGTTGCTAGGTTGATTTCGATCAAAATTGATTAAAATCAGTAGTAGACATTTTGTGACAATAAAACTTCTTTGAACAAATAATTCACTAAAAGAATAAAAAACCCCACATAACTTCATTAATCCCTTTCCTAATGGCTGCATTTGTGGGATAGGGGAAGGGAGATTGCCAATCTGAAATGATGATACCGTAATTTATAAACAAAACTAGATGAGTTAATATCATAAGGTCACTGATTAGATTTTCCAGACCACATTGTGTAGGATTTGATTAAGGAAGGATACCATACAGAAGTATAGCTGATATAGATCCTTTGATATTTCAGATTTCTACTAAGGAAACTGGTGTAGTTATTATACTGCCATTAAGATTAATGTATTTCCCTTAAATTACTTTAATCCTCTTTTTCCTATGATACCTTGGAGTTTTGATGTTTTGATTTTTTAAATTTTTGTAGATTTTAGAAGTAGTTAAGTAGTAAATGTAGATTTTAGAGTAGCAGCATATTATCCCTTTACCCTTAACACACCAGCTCAAACCCCTGTTACCCATTCCCATATCAATTCCCTAAATTCCTTAGCCTGTTTATTCTTCTTTTTCAAGAACATCCTAATCCTTCGGAACAAGATATAGCTGTAGACCCAACAACCTTCAGGCCTAGAATTCTGGAAGGCCTCCAAGGACATTATGTGCTCTGAGGAAGATGAAGATGAAGAAGAGGGGGTCCCAAAATGCCCCCAGACCCAATTTCCAAGAGGCGTGGTGGGGGCAGAACCTGGGTGGTGGCAGGACGGGGATTGGGCGAAAATCATTATAAAAACTGTGAACATCTCGATTTCGGGAGCGCGGGCTCGGGTATTTCAGAAAGCCTGGGGGCTCATTGAAACCTTTGTATCCTTATCTCCTACCTAATTTGTCTTGGAGTCTTTTTTTCCTCATAGCCATTTAGGCAACACCTAGTTCTTTCAATGTTCATAGGTTGGGCTCTGGATTCAGGTTTTTGTGCTTTTTATTTGTTTTGTTGTTTGCTTGTTTGTTTGTTTCTTCATATTAAATGCACTAGAGTTCTGGAAACTTGAAGAAAATCCCAGAAAATGAACAAAACTGGAAAAACTGTTATTTTGGAGTCATGCTCTTCCCCTATTACACTTTTCTCATTCTGTGACAGATATAACAAATTTCAATCTTTCTTTACCGTTGCTGAATGAGAGAGGTTAATAGTTTAAAAACATCAGTGACACAAAAATATTTTTGACAACTGCATGGCTAGTTATGGCTTAATGAAATGTATTAAAGGACTTTATTAATTCATTCATTCATCTAAATTGTTTTTTATTTCAGTAATCATTATAAACACTAAAGGAATAAATAAAAACAGAGTATAAATTGTCATCTTAGTAATTCATATTTCATGGTAACATTCTAGTTAGATAAATGTATAGACCAACTCCAGAGTATACACCTATCTGAAATGTCTCAGTAGCTAGATACACATATGGGACTGTTAACACAGATTTCTTTCCCATGGAAGATTTCAGCAGTTCCAGAATCTGGAGAGAGCAGCCACTCTGTTTAACATCAAAGACTCAGTTTGTCTCAGAGATATTTTTTCCTAGCTTTTAGTTTTGTTCAAAACCTCACTTGAGGACCAACAACAGTCAGTTCTTCTAGAGGACGTTCACTTCAGCAGTCTTCTCTTTTTCCCTGCAATGATCTTTCTCATCTCCCATGATTTTCCCTTTTACTCCTTTTGGGCATCCCCTTCTAGCTCATATATCCCATAGACATCTGAACAGCATAAGTTCTTTTGCCATAATCTCTTTAGCCAATTATTTTTTTTCTGTAGTCCCTTTCTTTTATGCTTTGTCTCTCACAATATCTGCTATCGACTCTTGAGACATGTCTGTCAAGTCCTGTAATAAATTTAAAACATAGCTTCAAAGAATACTTCTTTTAATTCCTTTCATCTCACTTTTACATGACGTGAATCTCTTCCTCTTCACTGGCATATATTCAGGAGACTTCTTCAGACCTCCAATACTGTTGAAAATTCTACTTGTCCTAGCTTTCCAAGCTCTTATCTTGTACCATGTCACTACTGTGCCAAGGATGATGTTTCACCAGTTTCATTATTTCTGTCACACAAAAGTTGCTGTGTTTCTTGCCATATTGCATGCCATTTGCCCCAGTTCATTCAGACTCTATGACTTCAAGAATTTCCTTATTTCAGAATCCTTTCATTGCTGTGAACCTAAAAGAAATATGTTGATGGAAATTATTAGTTTGTAACAGGAAAAATGGAAATAATAACATAGGTAAATAAAAATATGCTCTAAATAATAGACTGATAATTAACTTGCATGCTCATAGGTTATTAATAGCATCGGTGTTCTGCACGTGATCTTGGGAATGGAAAGCTGTGCTGGAAATCGGAAAACATAATTTGTGGCTGTGGTTAGATATGTTCTATAAGCTGCAATTTTCATCTAAAGTAGGTATATAATGTTGAGTGGGATCATAGAATAACTAGCCTTCAGCATTTACAGGTAATTACTTGTGAAGGTTTTAGCCAATTTTTTACCTTACATGTAATGCACATCAAGAACCACATAGAGTTTTCATGTGAGAATCAAACACAAATATGTATTAACGAGGCTGGTGAAGGGACTGGAGCATAAGTCCTGTGAGGAGAGGCTGAGGGAGCTGGGGTTGTTTAGTCTGGAGAAGAGGAGGCTCAGGGGACACCTCATCACTCTCTATAACTATCTGAAAGGAGGCTGGGGTTGGTCTCTTCTCCCAGGCAATCAGCAGTAGGACAAGAGGGCATGGTCTTAAGCTGTGCCAGGGGAGGTTTAGGTTGGATATTAGGAAGAAATTTTTAAGGAAAGAGTAATCAGACATTGGGATGGGTTGCCCAGGGAGGTGGTGGATTCACTATTCCTGGAGGCTTTTAAGATGAGATTGGATGTGGCACTTAGTGCTGTGGTGTAGTAACCACGGCAGTGTTGGATCAAGGGTTGGACTTGACGATCTCAGAGATCTTTTGCAACATGGTTGATTCTATGATTCTATGATCAAGATTAATTAAAATCTACCAGAGGAAGAAAGCAAGGGCACATTCAGCATAAGCAGACTTTCCAAAATAGTGGACATGAAAACTAAACTTTATAGATGATCACAGAAATTTGGACAGTTCTCACATCAGAATAAACTAAAAATCTAATGTGAAATAGGAAAAGTATAGTAAAAAATAAGGAAAAGAAATAGAGTGTTTCAACATTCTAGATTAAAAAAAAAAATGGGAAAAAGGGACAAAAATAGCTGCAACAGCCAAACCTGGCAAAATATATTACTGAAAATAGTTTTTGAAAATTTTTCACAATAAAAAGATAAAACTTTGAGCATTAAGAAACTATTTTAGCTCATTTCTATCATTGGAATCTGTTAGAATTATTTGAAAGAAGTGAAAAAGCTCAGGAAAAAACCAAACTTGATATATTCAGCACCATGGCCTTCAAATTAGTTGACTAGACTATGCAGTTCAAAAAAAACCCAAAGCTTTTCTTTTTCCAGTGAGTGAAATATCTAACCTAACCTTGCATTGATGTTTTTCCTTGTGTGAAGAGTTGCTGACAGACAACAGATGTATTTAATTTGATATACAGCAAGGAGAATGAATTTTTGTTGGTAAACAAGAAAATATAGGTATAATTTTCAAAATAAGAGTGGAAGTAGTATGCATAAATACACTATTTCTGCAAAACAAGTGCTCGATAGGAAGAAGTATTAGAGTGTGGTAAAAACTCTGTAATTCTCAGACTTTATTAAGACAGCTAAGCTTGATATTCTTGCTGTGACGCTGATAAATTTGCTGTTGAAAAATCATCCATAACAGATTGAAAGTGGTAATTCCATCTTGCATTGAAGCTTTATGTAGCACATTTTCCGATGCTCTTGTTCCAGATAAACAGATATCATACGCAGTAGCTGGGTCCTTTTACCCACTTGGAGATTTTATACTGTAATCCACTCAATGGCCATTGTTTCAATGGTCCAGAGTACTTAAAAGTCACTCTAGATAACCCTGAAAGATGTGGAGGCCCAACACCAGCATAAGTTAGGTATCAGCAGCTCTCTGCTAATAGAATATATAGAGATAAAGGAGTAGAAGTTTTTTTCTAAACCAGTAATAAAACATTGTCCTACAATGGTTTCTTTAATTTAAATAGATATTTCTTGGTTTAAATAAAAATACTATGTTTGAACTGACTGTTTGTGTACTGTTTAGAATATGAAGTCAAATGGTACAAAAGGGGTACATGTTATTGGAATATTCACTGCTCTTTAAGACAGTTTAAAATTCCATAGCTTTCAACATTGGTTTTTTTATATTTTAGTGACAGATGTCATTATACAAAAACTATGAAGACAGTCATTAGTACCAACATGTATATTGTTACTCTTCTTTGACAGATGGAGCTAAATGTTTTATTTAAAAATACTGGACTTGGGCTTAAATTTTGCAATAACAAAGAATCTGATTAGTCTTAGTCTAAACATATTATTAATCTGTAATAGCATGCGTCAACTGTTAAATTACATTTTGTTGCATCTCTTGTAATTGGTTACATTTGATGTTTTTTCTCTATCATTACCTGCCTACATAAAGTATTCAACACAAAAATAGCTGAATTCAGTCATTATGTTTTAAACTATAATGAAATAATAGTTACTATATATTTAAAGTCACAGGTGAAACCTTGTTACTAATTAATCATTGATCAAATTTGTCCCTAACATTATTCCTATTATTGTAATACTGGGAGGCAGGGGCACCTTTTTTATTTCAAATGGAATGGTCAGTAGTATTAAAATCTTAGTTCCTCAGAAAAGTAAGCTATAGGGAAGATTTCACTGTAGGGACCTACAACTCTTTTTCTGAAGAGAATGTTAGATTATTCCTTAAAGTATTTTTTTTTTATGTTTTGCTTTTTTACTGGCTTTTTTTGTGGTTGTTTTGCTTTTGGTTTTAATTTTATTGTAGTGACTATTTTTTTCAGTTTTATGTTAGCAATTGTCTATCATTGGTAACTAGTCCAGGCCCAATTATGGACTTAGATCCAATTGTATTAAAATGCATGAAAACAGAAAAAAAACTGTCTATATCTCAGGAAACTTAAAATTTGAGAGCATGAATAAACTCACTTACCTCTATCAGTCTAAAGCTAGACTCCTAGGTTAAGCTTTGCTGTGTATGCCTAGCTAAGCTCCTTTGGTCAACTCTGGAATGTGATGCAACATTACTGACTTAGGTGTCTTTCTCAATTAGAAAGGAAGCAGAGACAACTTGCTTAGAATAGGTATATACTGGGTTTGTGTGGTCAGGTTTTGGTAGCAGTCAGGGTTAAAGGGGTGGCTTCTATGAGAAGTTGCCAGAAGTTTCCCCCATGTCCAGCAGAGCCAATGCCATCTGGCTCCAGGACAGACCTGTCACTGGCCAAGGCCAAACCAATCAGGAATGATGATAACACCTCTGTGATAACATATTCAAGAAGGAGGAAAAAAAAAGTTATTGCACAGATGTAATTGCAGGCAGAGAAGACCCGAGTGAGAACATGTGAACAGCTGTGCAGACACCAAGGTCAGTGGAAAAGGAGGGGTAGGAAGTGCTCCAGGTGCCAAAGCTGAGGTTCCCCTGCATCCCATGGTGCAGACCATGGTGAAGCAGTTGTGCCCCTGCAGCCCTTGGAGGGCCAAGGGGATGCAGAGATTCACCTGCAGCTCATGGAGGAGTCCCCACCAGAGCAGGTGGATGCCTGAAGGAGGCTGTTACCCTCTGGGAGGCCCATGTGGGAGCAGGGTTCTGGAAGGGACCTACTGACCCATGGAGATGGGAGCCCATGCTGGAGCAGGTTTTCCTGGTAGGACTTGTGGCCCTGTGGGAGACCCACGCTGGAGCAGCCTGTCCCTGAAGGACTGCACCCATGGAAAAGTGGTCCATGTCACAGCGGTTTTTGAAGAACTGTAGCCAGTGGGATGGACTTACATTGGAAAAGTTCTTGGAGGACTGTCTCCTGTGGGAGGGTCCCCACAGGGACTAGGGGAAGGACTCCTCTCCCTGAGCAGTGGCAGAGACAACCTGTGATGAACTGACCAGAATCCCCATTCCCTGTCTCCCTGTGCTGCTGGAGGGGAGGAGGTAAAGCTTGGGAAGGAGGGTGGGGTGGGGAAGGTGTTTTTAAGATTTATTTTACTTCTCATTATCCTGCTCTGATTCTGTTAGTAAAATTTTGTTTTGCCCATGATGTTGATCAGTGAGTTACCTCTCCCTGTCCTTATCTCAACTCATAAAACCTACATTATATTTTCTCTCCTCTGCCTAGCTGTACAGGGAAGTGATAATGGCTTTGGTGGGCACCTGGTGTCCGGCCAAGGTCAACCCACCACAAGGTGTTTACCTAATTTTTAGACAGGTATTTTTAGATAGCTCTTTCCCTAAGTACGATATAAGATGGAGCAACTAGACACATGCTGAAACCTCAGACTACAAGGAAACAGTGACACAACATTAGCCATAAAAATCAGCAGTGATCTCAAAATACCAGCAGCTTTTTCCTAAGCATCATAGCAAAAGGGAGGTGTCAACAAAAACAATGCGTAAGTGTTTTGGGCATGCTTCTGTGAAATAACAGTGATGAATAGGAGTGGCAAGGGACCAGTCATAAAGAATCACTTATCCTCTTGTTACATTTCTAATTGTTAGGATCAGCAGTCAGCCCTTCAGTACTCAATAAGGAAGAAAGCAGGAATCTGTGGAAGGTCTTGAAAGATAAAATATATCATTTATGCTTGACTCAGTATAAGTACCACTGAAAAAACATAGAAGAGTGCATAGTCAGCAGTCAATATGAGAAAATTTTAATTGCAGTAGCATTCTTAATGAATAAAAGTAAAACAATATGCATTTTTGAAGCTAAAAAAAAAAAGAGGACTGAATAATCAGAGATGCTGGACTAGGCTTCAGGCATGTGGATTCTTCTGGGACATGCTGGACAATGAGAATCTGTAAGATTAAAATTTAATCCTGGCATGACAGCCTAGAGAGCTAATGTTACCTAGAAAATTATAGTTTTAAGTGACATTTGGTGAGGAATTCAGCCTACCTGCCTGTAAACTTTATAAACACTTGAATATGGATGGGTTTCCTTATTTGGTAACAGTAACAGGCACTATCAGAACTATTTATCTCACATTAAAAGAAGAAGAAAACAAGTGAGGTAGCTTAAAGAGAAGACTAAAAACTCTGAGTCTGAGCTGACAGCTAAATATTTGTATGACATGTCAAGAGACAGGTGAAAGTTTTAGAAGTCAACATCTCTGGACTAGAAAAACAAGCCAGTGTGAAAAAAAAAACAAAAAAACAACAAAACCAACAAAACAGAGGCACCTTTTAGAATACTTCCTTCAAATTTATTAAGAGGCAAAGTAAGTTTTCTCCTACATGCCAGTTTTGTTTCCTCAAGATAACCACAGGCTATATGGGCCGTGCCCCTCCCATCATTACACTGTGTGCTTCCATACAGAAGAGTTCCAGAGAGCTATTTTTTCAAACAACAAAACAAGATGACTCTCCTTCCTGCTTCCCTTACATATGTTATGTAAAGACCATAGATGACCTTTCCTGTTTTTTGCAGAGCACTAGAAAGAAACCAGGCCATATTATTCAACTGATTTCCTTGTACAGTAATAGAAAGGTTTAGTCTAAGCTCTCCACACTTTCAAGACTGTGGTCTTCTAAAAGCAATTTGCTACATCTGAAGTCAACAAAAGTTTTGATAACAGAGAGTAGTTCATGTTTAAAAACATCAGACTGATTACCAGGAATGTTTATGGTAAGCCTATACTCCATATTTTGAATATATTAGCAATGTATTTTAGATTCATAAAGTCAGACACAGAGGTACATCAACCCAATATCCGAAAAATAAACAGTATTTCTTGGTTTTAAAATAGTGTCAGATTTGCTCCTTAGCTGAATTGCTGTCAAATTTGGCTTCTTTTTTTTTTTTTAGCAATCTGCATTCGTTTTTATATAGAAAAATTTTGCTCCATAATATAAAGATACTATACATATATTAAGTTAATCTAAATAGGTTTTGAAACAATGAACAATGGTTAACTATGCAAGAAACTAATTTTCAAAAGAAACAAGAAATATAACAAGACTGCGTGGTAGTCGACACAGAATGCCAATTTAGTGTCTCAACAGTAAGTTTAATGGAAGTCTAATCCAAAAGGGAAGAAAGGTAAGAAACTTAACCTTACTGGAGGGTAACTGGGATAAATACAAGGTGAACAGAGTCTCCTATGCAGTTGTTCCAGCAGGGGTCAGGGTACCAGAAAGGAACGTTGCACTCCTCTACACTTTAAAATATTTTTTTTGCTTGCTAGATTTTTCATAATTAAAAAAAAGAAATGTTCAGTTGTAATTTAGATTTGCTTTCTAATAGCCTAATTAAGCATTTAACTATGATTAGTCTCAGATTTGTGCAAATAAAGGCTTGTTATCAGAAAATTAATTCAATACAGTGAATTTAATACATTAGTAGTTCCTTTTATTCTCTCTCTTGGAAAATAAATAAAACAGTAAACACGTTTAAAAGTCTAAAGTTCTCCTAAAATCATCTCAACTCACCCCTAAATTTGTAGCTGTTAAGTTGAAACCCAGGATTTTCCAAATTGTAACACTTGACCTTAAATCTGAACATACCACAACTTCATTATGACAGGGAGTGAGCAAAAGACAAGAAACAATGTGGATAAAAAGCTTAGAGGAGATAACTGAACAGGGACAATGAAGGAGAACAGAACAGAATAGTGGGTTGAATGTGACAGAACAAAGAGAAAGAGGGCACTGCTCTTGCCTGCAATAAGAGATATACAGATCATTATTTTTGAAAGAGGGTGAAAAAGAGGGCAAAAGAAAGTCCTAGAGAGGAGACAAAATGAAAGAAAGCAGTAAGTAAGTACGAAGTATGGAAGGGATAGGAAACCTAAAAAGTCATTAAAGTCCAAATTTCCTCTTAATAATAAATAAATTTTAAAGAGGCACTAAATTTATCAGTACAATTTAAAAGTCACGTATACATCTGTGTTAGTAATCCTGCTATTGTTCACTAACAGAGGCTGTGTGACATGGATTGGCTTGTATCCATTCTTTGATGTGCCCTTATCTTCTGAGATAAAGTGGCAACAACAAAATTGCCTATTAGGAATGTTTCCTTACTCATCAATGGTGCCTGGTAATAACCAGGAGTGTTTTTATAAGCTGAAATGATTCTACGGAACTTCATAATAATTTAGTAATAAACATGATAGCATACCCATGTCCACTAATGTTCTTTGGTATAGTTTAATTAACCAGCACAAATTCAGCTAGAAAATGTATGAAATTCTCTCTATGATAAATCTGCCATGAGATAGATAGAGATTTCCAGCTGTGATACAGTGACCAATCTGAACCAGTAAATCAAGTAGATCCAGTGCTATTGCTAATCTCAGTAATGTTATGAATAGGTCTATAGGATGAAATTTTTAAAAGCTAAGATTTTTATTCTACCACGAATTGCAAAGTTCACACAATGAATATTTTTCTGAATGAGAAGAGAAAAATATATTTTTCTCCTAAGTTTATCTTAGGAACAAAATTACTACGACCTCAACCTCTGTTTTGGGGAAATACGAAGTTTTTTGTATTCTGTCAAAATAGTGAGAAGTAAAACTCCTAAACATGACAAAGAAGCCAAATTGTGGAAAGCTTTAAGAAAATATGTGACAAAATAAAATCGTGGTTTCCGTCTTTCTTAGATATTAAATGAGATTAACTTCATCTGTGTTTCATCAAATATACGACATATTTGAAATTAGATAAGAATCCATTAATTCCCTACAACACACAATTCTACAAGAAGTTCTAAGCAGCAATTTCTGGTGTCTGTGCAGATGCTGCACTGATTTCCCTAGAGCTCTGTGTTAGTGTGCCTTGAAAATTGTTTCTCTACATGACTGAGTATTGCCTATATCAAAGTTAGATGTCTTCAAGTTCAAAAAACACACAAGTTCGAAAGATAGTCACTTCTCCTCTTTTAAAAATTATTTATTTTAGCAGTTTCTGCAGTAGTGTCCTCCAGCAGCATAAAACTTCAGCCAGACTGCATTGTAGATAATTTAAGGGCACAAAGGAATAAATATTTCAGAAGTTGAAACTGAATGATTTTTTTCTTTCAGGGACTGCTTAAAACCTGAGTCATTTGAATAAGCAGTAATTCATCAAATTAATTAGCAGCTTATTTTCTACTTTAAAAAGTGGAACAGGAAATAATCAACAAAAATATGCAAAATTAAAAGCAAGCAGAAGATGTTTTAAGAATATTGTCTGTGAAAGAACAAGAGGAAACATTCCAAATGACAGAAACCATGCAAATAAGGCAAAGTCCCAACTTTTATGATTTCCATTTCAGACACCTTTTCATGTTAGATATTTTCCAGTTGCTCACGTTCTGGAATTTATTCCTGTGTGTATAGAATCTGGATACATATTTTTACTCGACTCTGATTTTTATACTTCTGGGCCACTGCACATCAGGATTTTTCATGCCTTTCTACAGCCATCATAAGATAGATGAGATATGATTAAGTAAACTCAAGCTGAAGACTTGGAATAAAATTCTCAAAAGGGTTAAAAACTGTTCTCGTCACCCAGGTTTAGACAGATAGCTCTGACAGCACCAAATTCTGCATAAGAGAACTCTTCAGTGCAAACTCAACTGTCACTACCTGTTCAGCAACTACTGTGCTGTTGCAAACTTTCACTTTTCATTCAATATCTAAACTGGCAGATAAAAAAAATCCTCTGATTTAGATTTTGCAATAAGATAATGAAAGTTCAAAGCACAACAAACCAACTTAGTTTCAAATGACAGCCTCTGCTGCGAGAGCTATGTGCAGGAAGTTGTACACAGAATGAAAAACAAAAAGTTAAATCTCTTTAAATTCTAATTTGTTCTTTCCCTCTAGACTTCTGACCCCCAAGATTGCTTTCTGCTAAAAACAGTCTAAGAACATTGATATGCATGTTACAGTCTGACGGGATAGAGAGCATGTGACCATTTCCATAGAAGCAGCCCACATCAAAAGCAAATAACAGCCAGAGGATTTTGATATATGTAAGACATCAAGAAAAAATCCAATACAATTAACAATTCTAGAGTTGGGACAAGTTGAAAATTCCATTAACAGGCTCAAGAGAGAGGCCTATTTTCAACATGTCTCACTACTGATATGAGAAATCAGGATATGGGTACATTTGAGCTGCTTTAACGACCATGTGGTGCTAATACTAACAAAAGTTAATGTGGATGTGCAGAACAGTTCACCACCACAGCACGCAGCTTCTCTGTCTGCTTTTACAAACCATGAAGACCTCTATAAAATAGGCAAAAAAAGAGAAGGCCCTTGCACAACTTTTGTCTATATTAGTTAACTAATAATATAGTTAATTCTTTTATTTATATATATATTTATATAGAGACTTTATTATATATGATATCTATATTATAATATAGACTTTATTATATTTTATATATTTATAATATATATTTGTATAGAAACTAAATATAAAACTGTATATTTACAAACCTTTCCATTCAGCACCTTTAACAGAGGAAAGATCAGATCATCAAAATTATGGGTATGGGGTTGCCAGAAATGAGGACATCAACATATATCTCCAGGAGAAAACTTCTATAAACCATAAATAGTTACATCTATGATGCATTTGAAATTATTTTAATGAAACAGATAATTACTTTTTTTTTCATTTTTTTATGACTAAACAAACTACTGTAGATGAGCAAAAACCTCACATATATGCTATGATTTTTCAAAATATCTGCATATGTGCTTCAAATTCAGAGCTAGCTATTGATTGGCACTGCTTAGGTAAAGACAGTGATGAAGTCGCAGACCTATTGCAGTTAATGGTAGCTCTTGAGATTTACAAACTCATCCACAAAGCTGAATATCTGTATACAAATTTTAATGTAGCCCTTAGCAAATCATTATAACAAACCAACAGGCAATATATAAAAATCTGACAAGATCAACCTTGCTTTTGTCATCCTTTAGGAATGGTATTTTCTGATTTAGTGCTTCCACTAAAACTACAGGCTAGTTTTTTGTTCCCTCCTGCCCCTTCCCCCTCCCTGCTGCAGGTGGCTGGAGAGGGGGAGGCACAAAAGGTAAAGCTCATGGGTTGCGACAAGAACAATTTACTGGAAACAGCAACGAAATAAGAAAGGAACAGTAACAGTAAGAATTTTAATAACAAAAGTGTGCAGAAGAGGGAGTGATTCACATACCAAAATGCTGACTATGGACCTCATGACCTGACTGCAGCCACGCTGTCCTGACCAGAAGAGAGCCCTTCCTTCTGAAAAAAGACTCTCTTCCCTCTGCTCACTCACTTAGGTGGTGATGTGGGGGCTATAGAATAACCTTTGTGTCCTACCCATGCCCCATCCTGGCTACTGCAAAAAACTAACCCTGTCCTAGCTGCAACTGTAACATTCAAAACAAACTTGAACCACTCAAAACAGATAGGTAGAAAATGAGGTAATTGGTACCTGAAAAACGGCAGAAAATATCACTAAGTAATATTGTGGAATGGATTTGGTAACAACCTTCCCTATATAAAGAGAGGAAAGCTTTTTAATTTGAAATTGACTGTTGATAAACTTCATGTAATGCAGTAAGAAAACTTAAAAGACACCTACTAAACAATAAACAAATACAAAAATCTAATAAGTGTTATCCTTTCCAACTGTTTTAGAATACTGAAGATCTTTTACTCTTTATAAAGAAAATAAATGTCTTTCATATTAAGTGTCAACACAGTAAACCAGTTTGAATTGCTTCAACAAGAACATAACTTCACTGTTCACATTCAGGCTGTGCACATTGATAACAAATCTCACAGTAGCCTTCCTTTGCTAGTAATGGTGCTTTAGACAAGGCTTGGGTGGACAAAAAGAAAGGTTTAAAATGTATAGTACTGTTTCCTAAGTTTTCTGCTCTCTTCACTCAATAAGCTACCATGCCTTGAGACTTCCAAAGTCCACATGGTTTTCAACCCTCCTTGTAAGTGTAACCAAACAATACTGAAAGGTGTATCTAAGCAACTAACGGAGCTTCAATTTTCAATAACAGGCTTTAAATACTGTATCTACCAGAAATTACAACAAAAAACATCCTCTTTCCATTACTAAAACACTCCTCTGGTATACTTGAATAATAATAAACTTCTGAAGACATTACACTGATTTCAGATTTGAATTTTATTTTGATAAAAGTAAAACCAATATGCTTTGCATATATTTTAGCTTGGATTCTAAACTGGATTGTACAACATGATCTTCAAGTTCTTAGGATCAATACACTACAGTTGTCACCTTTTTTTTAATTTATGCTTATAATCTCATAGTACATATTCAAAAAAGGAGCATGGAGAAAAATAAAGATCAAGAACAAAGTAATTACTCAGTAGTTCCAGTTTTGTATATATAGAACCAGTCTTATTTTCTCCTATGTGCCTTTTTTTGTCTCTCTCTGAGGCAGAAATATATGTTCTATAATGTTCCTTTAACATATATTGCAATATTTGAGTATATGTTTCAGTTTTTCTTAGTTAATAGTTTAAGTTATAGTCAAATATCCATCAGCATAGTAATTTATTATAAATTCCCACATTAACAACACATTTAAGGGCATATACAGTTTACAGTTCTATGAATATCTCTTGAGTTCTTTTATATCATATTTAAAGGGCAGTAGGAGTTGGGCTGACATTTGGTCGGCAGATGATATATGCAGCAGCCTACAATATGTGTTTAAGAAGTACAAAAATTATTGGAATAAACACTGTAAATTTTATTGTTAAACACTCATATTTTATGATTGGGAAAAAAAAAAGTTCCATCACAGATGGTTCAAGACAGCAAAATTACTAGTGAAAACTACAAACTTTAACTGAAAGGTTAATTCATTGTGAGAATATTTCAGGACTCTACAGAGGTTATTAGATACTGAAAAATGTCTGTGGACCTTTGATTGATTTCATTGATTTCTTCTACATGTTCAGTCCTTCGTCCTCCAAACAGGAGTTAATATATACAACACAGACATGAGCAGTGTTTTTCATAGATGACAGCAAACCTCTGCTCTTTCAGGGGTGAAAAGCTCTTCCTTTGCTGTCATAAAACAGCAGTGGTGTTTTCAGGAATTTCCTAACATTAGGAGTACAGCTTTTGTGAAGAGATGTGGACATATCAGATAGAGTTCAACAAGAGTTTTGCTATTTTAAGGAGGCTTTACAATACACTTCTATTTGAGCAACAATATAGAAAATAATATCTACTGGTCATTTGGGAGTTCAATAGGACACAAAACCTCATCATTTTAGAAAACAAAACAAAACAAAACAAATCTTGCACAGGGAAATATTGAGGGGTAGGAGTTAAGGAAATACCATAAAACAGAATTTAACCTAAGATCTTGTGTCATATGTCTTGGTGTTCCCCAGGAAGATTTCCCAGTACTTGGCATTAGAAAAGTCAAGGTAAAGAATGTGCCAAAGCCTATGACATCTTGAATCAGTTTAGATACTTATTTTTAAAAGTGCAGTGAATTATACTTTTTTTGCAGAAAACTAATTTTAATCAGTTTAGTGGGTCCTCAGCCTTGCTAAATTATCCAGTTGTTGTCATACTAAAAGATGAAATGAATGCTGTTTTCCAATACATTGAATTAAAATCCTACTTTAAAACATAAACTAGCTGAGAGTCATGTTATAAAATGTTCTCTTCAGCTTACAACAAAACTGAAAAAAATAAAATGAGAGGCAGTGGTGCATAAGCTCAATATATTCTTACAAACTAGGGGTATGTTAGCTTTGCCTTGTTAAATATTTCTTAAGCAATTTTTAATTGACAACATATGTTGAACATCACATAGCAATGTGTGCAAAGCACTTTACATCTGTCATAGCCTCCTGAAGCTAATCCCCCTTTAATGTGCTAGCTTTCTTTGTATTGCTGCAGGCTTTGTTTCTGTTTACTGTCTTTCAAAAGGAAGGGGATAAAAGCAAGTTAGCTGTCAGTGAGAACAGGCTTATTTTACAAAGATTTTAATTCTATTAATCTTTTGACAGGCTATCTGCTAAGAAATCATTATCATCAGGCACAAATTCCATTTCTTTCAAGGTGAGAGAAATTCCATTTCTTTTCGAGGCTTCACTGTGGGCAAATGGTGCCTTACAAATTTGGTGACCTTCAGTGTTGATGTTACAGTATTTTTTGGGGTAAGGGAAGAGTGACTGGTGCCATCTACCCGGATTTATGCAAAGCATTTGTCACTGTAACACACAACACTCTTGTCTTAAAACTGGAGAGGCATGGATTTGATGGATGGATTACTCAATAGATAAGGATTTAGCTGGATGGTTGCACTGAAAGAGTTGTGTCAACAGCTCGGTGTCCAAGTGAGCTTTTCCTCAAGTGGTTTTTCCCAGGTGTCAATACACTGGGACTGGTGCTATTCAACATCTTTGTCAGCAACATGGACATTAGGATTGGGTGCACCCTCAGCAAGTTTGAGGGTGATACCAAAGTCTGTGGTTGACACACTAGAGGGAAAGGATGCCATCCAAAGGAATCTTGACAGGCTTGAAATGGATTTCTTTGCCCCTCATGGAGTTCAATAAGGTCAAATGGAAGGTCCTGCACCTGGTCTGGGGCAATCCCAAGTATAAACACAGGCCAGGCAGAGAACAGATTAAGAGCAGCCCTGGAGAGAAGCTGCTCATACCACAAACTGTAATCACTGCTTACTGGATATCAAATTTTCAATATGGTTTGTATCTTACTTGCAATGATATAGTTATCAATACAGAGGAAGTTAAAAAAGGGTGGGTAGCAGGGACAACACAGCAGGGCATATGCAATTCAGGAAGTTCCTGGAGTGCTTTGATGATAACTTTCTCTCATAAGTGACAGGTGAGCAAACAACGAGTTGTACTGGACCTCATCAACAAGGAGGGACTCACTGGGAATGTGAAGGTCAAAGAAAACCTTGACTGAAGTGACCATGAGATGGTGGATTTCAGGAACCCAGGGACAGGGAACGCAATGAAAAGTGTGCTCACAGGCCTGAACTTCAGGAGAACAGACTTTGACTTCTTCAAAAATCTGCTTGGAAGCTTCTTGTGAGATAAAGCCCTGGAGGGAAGAGGGGTCCAAGAAAGCTGGTTAGTATTCAAGGATCACCTCCTGCAAGCTCAAGAGAGCTCAACTCCAATGAGTGGGAAGTTAAGTGAAAAATGCCAGGAGGTCTGTGTGGATAAACAATGAGTTTCTGGCCAAACTAAAACAGAGTAAAAAGCCTACAGAGGCTGTGTTAGAATCCAGATTTGTATCTCATTGAGTTGTTTGATTGTTGGGTAGAATCAACCATCTTGTTGGGAGAGGGAGGGCTGGGAGGGGGCCGCTGTCTTGGCAGTATCAGAAGGCACATGGTAAGGTCTGCAGCCAACATAGCAGAGTGCACAGAGAGCATGTGGTTAGGGAGCCATGTGGCTGGCATGTCAATCAAAAGGCCTGACTCATAGCCCACCCACACCAGCCCTCTGGAGCCTCCTATTGGCTACAGCACCCCTCACTACGGCTAGGAGGGCACTGAGCCAAATTGTATAAATAGACATGCAAAGGGCCTCCAACTTGCCCTGCCATCTCTCCTGGAAGCTGCTACCATGTGACTCTTGGCAGAAACTATTTTTCACTCTCCTTCTTCATCCCTTTCTTCTTCTCTCTTTTCTTCCTTTGATCTTTTCTTCCTCTTCTGGGTAACTTAAAACAAATGGGTTGTATTTCACAAAACTGAGTGGAGTCAGTGTTTTCTGGGTGCTTTGTGAACTGGTTCTCCTTGGTTGTTCGTTATTCCTGTAAAACGCTTTCGCCAAAATCATTATTTTCTCACTAAATTAGAAGTTCTCTCGGGGAAAAGTGCGTAACTTTTTCTCTTTGCATGAGCCAAGGTATCAAAGAATGTAAAGTCTTTGCGAGAGTGTGTGGGTGAAACTTGGAATCTTAAATATTAGTAAGCCGTCCAGGCAAGTGTGTGGCTTAGACCTGCCATTTTGCAGGGTGGAAGCAATGACCTGTAACTTGGAATGAATACAGAAACATTGGATTCAGGGAAGACACTGGAAAAACTGAAGTCCAGATAGATTTGAGTACAGCCAGAGATGTCAAAAACAGCAGGAAGGACTTGTAGCAGTACATAGGTGACAAAAGGAAGACTAGGGAAAATGTGGGCCCAGTGCTCAATGAGGCAGCAGACCTGGTTACACAGGAAGCATAAAAGGCAGAGTTGCTGAATTCCTTCTTTGCCTGTCTTTACTAGCAAGACTGGTCTTTGGGAATCCCAGGTCCAAGAGATGTGGGAGAAAGGGTGGAGCAAGGATCATGTACCCCTAGTGGAAGAGGATCAGCTCAGGGAATAGATAGGAAAAGTGGACACGCATAAGTCCATGGCCCCTAATGGCATGCACCCAGAAGTGTTGCAGGAGCTGCAGATGTCATTGTGAGGCCACTCTTCATAATCTTTGGTTGCTCATAGTGACTGGGAAAAGTATCTCTAAACTGCAGGAAAGCAAATGGCAAAGCCATCTTCCAGAAGAGCCATAAGGAAGATCAAGAGAATTACAGGCTGGTCAGCCTCACCTCCATCCCTGAAAATGTGATGGAGCAACTAAATCTGGAAACCATTCCCAGGCCAATGAAAGGCAAGAAAATCATCAGGAGTAGTCAGTATGACTTCAGCAAGGGGAAATGAAGCTTGACCAACTCAATGAATTTCTGCAACGAAATGGTTGTTCTAGTAGATGGGGAAAAGCAATGGATATACTTACTACATGGACTATGGTCTATCCAGACTGTAGTAAGGTCTTTGACATTGCCTCACAGAATAGCTTCATAAAGAATCTATGACTGGATAAACAGATAGTGTGGTGAATTGAAATCTGCCTGAATAGACTAGCTCAGAGGGTGGTGATCAGTGGAACCAACTCTCACTGGAGGCCATTGACTAGCAGTGTACCTCAGTGGTCAATACTACATCCAGTCCTGTTTAACATCATTGTTAATGGTCTGGATAATGGATGGGGCAGGATGTGTCTTCAAGAAGTTTGCAGATGACACAACACTGGGAGAAGTGACCGATATGCCAGAGAGTCATGCTGCCATCCAAATTGACCTTGGCAGGCTGGAGAAATGAGCTGACAGGAACCTCATGAAGTTCAAGAAGGGGAAGTTCAAAGTTCTGCATATAGGAAGGAACAACCACAGGCACCAGCTGGAAAGAAACTTTGCAGAAAATGGCCTAGAAGTCCTGGTGGACAACAGGTTAAAAATGAGCCAGCAGTTTGCCCTTGTGGAAAAAAAACAACTAATGGTATTGTCAGCTGCTTTTGGCAAATGATTGCCACAGAATGAGAGGTGATCCTTCCCCTTTACTCAGCACTGGAGTGCTGTCTTCAGGTGTGGGCTCCTCAATTCAAGAGAGACATTGACATACTGCAGAGAGTTAGAGTCACAAAGGTGATAAAGGGACTGAAGCACCACTCATAGGAGGAAAGTTTGAGAGAGTTGAGACTGTCTGGCTTGGAAAAGATGAAGTTCTAGCGATATCTCATCAATGTGTATGAAAGGCATGTGTAAAGAGGATGGAGCCAGGCTCTTTTTAGTGGTGTCTAGTGACAGGACAAGAGGCAATGGGCACAAACTGAATCACAGAATCTTCTATCTGGACACTGGGAAAGACTTTTTTAGTATGAAGGTGACTGATCTCTGGCACAGATTGCCCAGAGATGTTATGCAGTCTCCCTGTTGTGGTTTAACCCCAGACAGCAATCAAGAAGCCCCACACAGCCACTCACTCACTGTCCCTGCAGCAGGATCAGGGAGAGAATCAGGATGGTAAAAGCTAGAAAACTTGTGGATTGAGATAAGGACAGATTAATAGGGAAAGCAAAAGCAACACACTCAAGCAAAGAAAAATAAAGAATTAATTCACCACTTCTCATGGGCAGGCAGGTGTTTAGCCATTTCCAGGAACCAGGGCTCCATCACACCTAGCACTTGGGTAGACACCTGGTTACTTGGGAAGACAAATGATGTCATTCCAAACATCCCTGCCTTCCTCTGTCTTCCCTCCACTTTACATACTGAGTGTGATGTCATATGTTATGGAGCATCCCTTTGATAATTTTGGGTCACCTGTTCCAGCTGTGTCTCCTCCCAACCTCCCATGCACCCTCAACTGCCTTGTCAGTGTAGTGGTATGAAAAGCACACTGTGTAAACCCTACTCAGCAATAACAAAAACATCTCTATAATATCAACCCTGTGTTCAACACAAATTCAAAGCAGAGTCTCATACTAGCCACTGTGAAGAAAATTAGCTCCACCCCAGCCGAAACCAGAACACTCCCTTGAAGATATTCAAAAGTCATCTGGACATGATCCTGGACAAAGGGCAGTAGGTGGCCCTATTTTAGCAGGGGGTTGGATAAGAGTGCATATAAGATAACTTGCATAGTTTTACATGACTTATTAATGAAACAGTGGTCTCTCTCTGAACAGAAAAAAACTCCAGAAAAAACAAGTAGGATTTTTCTACTGAATATGTAGTCTTTACTCAGTACTTTTTATATGCAATGTTTACCCAGGATATAGGGTTTTTGTACTTGCACTTGTTGATATTCTTTTATTAAGTTTTGTTAAAGAGGCAGGAATTATGTCACAAAAATGTAGAATCTAGCATGCAATTGGAGGCATTACTTTTGGAACTCATGTAACATATTGCTTCAATTTACTTTTTCAGTCTACCTAGAGCTTGTCAGCAGTCTGCTTCAACTGAATTAAAGGAGGAGTTTGTTAATCACAACAGAAGCAGGACTGACTGCATGGATAATATGGGAATATATTTGTCATCGTTCTGCCTGACTTAATTTCCCTTTCTCTCTATTTCTCAGATAAAGGAAAGAATGTGTTAAAAATCTCACCTTGTGATGGTAGGTTGTAGATATCCATGGTAGTGTATGCAGAGCTATTGTGAATTCAGTGGGGCCCTCCTACCAGAGAAATTACACTTTCCTGAAGTGAATGGAATTTTCAAATAGCAGACATTTGTTTTAAATAGTGAATACCCCCTGGAGGGAGGAACATAAAACGCAATGTGAATAGAAGTTGTATATAAAGAAGAGAGCAGATGGAAGACTAAGAACATAGTTCCACATATATTTTCCTTGGAAGTGAAGCTAATTTAAGAGGTCCTCACCCTGTACACAAACGCACACACCTTGACCCCCCACTGCTTGTTCTCATTCAGCATTCTCTCTTTTGTGCTGCTGAAAACATTTGTAAGGCCATGATGTAGAATAGATCCCTGAAGTGAACTGTAATAATAAGAGAGTCTCCAAGGTTTGTTATTCATGTCAATGATTCACTTTACAGCACTGCATTAGAAATAGTTTCATTGCTACAATTGAAGAAGTGATGAATTCTAACACACAGGCAGGAATCAGCAAGTGGTGTTAGAAAAGTGAGTTTTTAAACCAGCTTTGCCACTGAAGAGCACATGAACCTGCACTCTAGAAACCCATGGGGAAAGAAAAGGTCTGCAGGTCTCATATGGTGTTTTGCATACCAAAGGCTTTCCTCAGTGCAGTTGTGCTGTGACTTCAGGACTTTGGCTTAAGATTAGCTATATAATAAATTCTGGCTTGTTTTAATATCATTGTTTATTACTTGTATTATTATTAGTTCATGCTAAATTGTCTTTAGAGTGTTCAGTTCTTGACAGGAACTGTTTATATTTATTTGGTGGGATACAGAACAAATTGGGATGCTGTAATTCATTCTCTTCATAAAAGAATGAACACGTTAAGTCTGGACTACATAAACAACCGTATAGAGCACTTGATTCTAAAGATGAGGGGAAGTTGCATAAAGGTCTGATCCTTGAAAAAAAAAAAAAAAAAAAAAGAAAAAATATTTTAGTTATGTCCAAAAGAAAAGGAAAATAAGTGTTCCCAACTCCCAAAAGAACAGGAATTCGAATTTAAAGCATAGATCATCAGTTTATCCTTCCCCTCTTTCCCCTATTTTATACTCCAGAAATTGGTGTCAATAAAACTGAGAGTCAGATGTGAAAAATTCAATGTACCATGGTTAGTGCTAGTAAGACTACAAAATAGTCACTTTATTCCTTCTGAAATTTACTACTTCTATTCTATTTTCCAATAGTAACAAACCCTGAGAAAATACAGATTTATTTTACGCCATCACTGCATACACATATTAATAAAAGAGATGAAACCTCAAATCTGGACATATTACTAAGGACCAATAAAATACTTCTACCAGATCAAGTATATTTGCTGCCAGTATCTTTGTACAGGCATGTTATCATAAGATATATTCAAATGGGAAAAAAGTCATTATTTTAAAGGTCTTTTAAAGTTACTTTAGACAGAAAAAAAGGCTTCATATATGTACAAAAATTTACTCAACATGAGCAAAAACTTTGACTGTTTTGCTGTTAAAAATCAAATGGTTACCTCCAAGTGTCCATATAACTTCCTTCCCACTCTCCACAGAGCTTACTTTCCCATGTCTCTTACAGGAAAGGGAGAAACAATATCTACTTAAGTTCACACAGCTAAACCAGAAATTCTGGTTTCAATTCACTTTTCAGCAAGGAAAAAGTGCAGTTTTTATCTTTAAATTTCAACAAATCATATTTTTAAGATGATTTTTAGTAACAGTTTCCAATATGACTTCAGTGTGAAGTTCTGTCATTTGCTTGAATGGAATTTATATTAATCCTTTCTACATCACCTGATGACTAAATAACACTAGCATGAACAGACATAATAAAATATGCATGCAATTAAGTTCCTGAAAAACATTTTGTAAAAAATGTTAACTAAAATGCCATAAATATATGAACTAATAAGAAAGCCAAACATAATTTGATTTCTTGTTTAATTCCTATATAAACACACATCAAGATTTTTTATATCAACTAAGAAAAATATCAAGTTGCTGCCTTTACTCATTGCTACTGAAATACAGCAAAGATTTCATTTATTTTCAATACATAAGAGACTCTGAAATAATAGGATTCAAAGATGTTAAAGGTGTTATAGTCAAGAAAACAGAAAAGCAACATTACAATGACCTTGTCTTTTTCTATCATCTTAACTTTTTTTGAGTGAACTCTTACAACGACATGTGGTCTCATTAGACATTGTCACCACCAGTTTTCCCAGAAACATCAACACGATGGCAAAGAGACCCTAACTCACTTTATTTTGGTCTAATACAGGTCTGATACAAAATAAATATTCCTATTTTTCTCACTCTATTGACAAAAAAAAGGAAAAAATAAGAAAAAAAAAAAAAGAGAAGAAAATAGCCTGCTGAAAAAAAGAGAAAATAGCAAGGAAAACAAAAACAACAAAACAACAAAATGACAAATTTTCTCAGTCATGGAAGTGTTTAATTACTCTACTTGGATAATATCTGACTTACTAGTAAACTTTTAAAATTACACAGCACCAAGAAAACACAATATCCAGGGGCAGTGATATGTTAGAAGACAACCATATTTTAGCACAGTCAAATCCAGTATCTGCATTTCCCAGCTTTGCTTATCTTGAAGTATCATTAAGTGACAAGTTATCTTATGTAAATCAACGGGAGTTCAGTACTCAGTCTATAGAAATTCTTCAATGTCTTCTAGTTGCAAATGTAGAGGGAGAAGAAACAAACATACCCAAACATGGCACCAGGTTTGCTCAAGATTCTCCTACCATGTCAAATACATGCAATGAGCTTTCACTCACTTCTATTTTGCATAGGTATCCTATAAGTGACAACTAATGTTTTTTATAAATAGGTATGCTTTTTTTCCATGGCTGAAGTAAGGGATTCTTACGGTTTTTATTTGACTTAAGTAAGCTATATTCTCTTTCTCTTTCCACTCCTCTTTGGTTATCAGGCAGACAAAGTTGCCATGAGACTAGACAAGTGTTGTGCATGTTTGAACATCATCTTGCTGAGTGCTGCGAGAAATGTTTTTATCAGATTATTTTTTCAATTTCAGGAGAGACACTTCCCTGAAATGCAGCCAAGCACCCAAGAGAAAGATTCTGTCACTGGTGCTGCTTTTGAGACACTGTAATCCTTTGCTACATGAAATAATAAAATGTAATTTTGTACCTAGGTCTTCCTCAGAAAATGCAAATAGTTGTTTCGGTAAATACTTCTAGAAGTACAAAAGCCTTGAGACTTATCAAAACCTTACACTGGAGAAAAAGTCAAAGTGAGTCAGAAACTACATTCCTGATAGGCATGAAGTTTCACAGGAAGGAAAACAATGCAGAACTGGAAGGTTTATTCTGTTCAGACTTTATATTTTTAAAGTAAGTTTAAAAATAAATAATAAAAAAAAAAGAGTTTGAGTTTTGAAAACATAACCTTCTAGGTGTTTTGTTTTTTTTTTTTTTTTTTAAGTTTCTCAGTTGTTTGTTGGGTCATTTATGACTTTAGTAATTTTTGAGACAGTGGCATCTAGATGAGGGTGGAGTGCTCATTTAAGTCACTATTTGAAAGGAAAAAAATGTCTTGGATACTGAATTGAAGCCCCTTGAGACTAATCAGAAAGGACTTGCTGTCATTTTAGAAAGCTCCTCCTTAAATGAATATGCCTTAGGGCAGTTATCTTTGAGTGTTCATGGACAAGAAGACAAAACTGCTATATCTGTTCAAATTATGAAGGAAACAGCCAAAATAGGTGATGTCAATAGATGTGAAATTCTTTAAATTTTATTGAAAAGGTGGTTTAGGGTTTTGGGTTCAATTTTTTTGTGTTTCTTGGATTGTTTTTTTCTTGCTGGCTAGTGTACAAAATATTAGAAAGAAAACAAAAGGAATTAGACAGCTTTCTTACAGAACAATTAGGTGGAAAATAGCACCTCTTGAGATTCAGTTTTTATTGCTTTGTCCTTTTCAAAATGACCACACCTGTACTCATTTGAACTGGACAATAAAAAAAAAAAAAAAAGGTAGGGAATAGCTAATTAGTTGGATTTTTGAGCTACAGATACCAGTGCCAGGAGCAGGGAGAAAAAGGGTGAGAGAAAGTGAAGGGGGAAAGTGAGGGAAGACAGTAAGAGAATGTCTTTCCTAATTGCTATGCCCAAGATCAAATATATTCTCTTTATCCCTATTTCACAGGAAAAGGTGATGAATAATTCTGAACACACAGGTTTTACTCATACTAGTTTGACTTCACTTTCCTCACAAAGCCATTTTTTCAAGAATTAGTTTCATTTGTTGCATTTGTAATGTTTCAAATGACTAAGATCGTGGCTTCATATGATGATCACAAAATAGGGGAATCCTCCTGTCTCATCCCACCTTTCCCTTCCACTTTCAATATCCCTGTGCCACCTCTGGTAATCTTCTGCTCATCAGAAACATATTATCGCTGATTTTCATTTAGTCCATTGGACTAAACATATAGCAGGGCTGAAATAAGAAAGGAGCAGTACAGGGCTCTGAAGCTAAGAGCAGATGGGGAATTTGGGTACTTATTTCAACATAATTAGGTAAGCTCAACTGTCTTGTCTAACCTTCCTTTAAAATTATAGATCCCTTAGTGGACAACTGCAGTAAATAATGGAGTGTGAAGGTTTCACCATACCACAAGATTTGTATACTACTAGTCCCTAGCAGAGGCTTATTTAAATGTACATGGTGGCTGGTGACCAATAAAACACACTGATGTGTTTTCATTTTTGTCGAGTGGGAAAAATGGGGAAATGCAAGTGCTTCTAGAAGTAGAAAAGACTTATTATCCTGGTTAACCTGATAAAAACCTCATTAAAATCATTCTACTAGAAGCAAGGTAATAATGTGTCAATCATGAGCAAAGTTAATAGAATTTAATACTACATTAATAAATTGCAAGGCATCTTATGTACTTGTTCCAGCTAACTCTGCATTTCTTGACTCAAAAGAGTAAAAATATAGTATACTAATTGCATGTTTGTTTGTAACTATCAAATTAAATTACCCTGACTTTTTAGAACGTAACTCTCCATTACCAGCTCTATTTTGTAACACTATATATATATATATGTCTTTTTATTTACTATTTAAATTGATTTGTTTAATAACCTGATCCATGCCGTCAGGATCTATTCAGTAATTATAATGAATACTATGTAATTTGAATGAAGAGACCATTTCTTATGCTTATGGCTTTCTTTTGGCATTATATATGTACATAATATATGTATATATATGTACATAGTATATCCTGGTGTAGTTTTGGCCCATACCAAATAAAACACAATGATTTCTAGGCATGAATGAAAAAATAATATTGACTTTGGATCAATTCAAATAGGTTGTCTTGTTATATAGGAGAAAAACACTTAGACTAGTGAAAAAATTATGATGTGCTACTTAAGACTAAAGAAATGGTTATGAAAGTATTATATTTAGTAATACAGACATAGCATAAGTGGCCAAATAGCTAGTTTACAACATACATCACATCTGTCTTAACAGAGTAATTAAGCCAAAAATACAGACTCCAAGGGGAGCTTCTTTTGTGATGCACTTCAAATAAGTGACATTATATATTAAAAAGTAAGAAAAAGCAAATCACAACTTTCTTCAAAAAATAAGTGTTAGATGGAGATGTGCATTTAAATAATTTGGAATTTAGTTTGATCAATGCAAAAAGATTTGGATTGTAATTTTAAATGCACGTGAAGTTTAATTCTATATCATTTGTGTTCCATAGTGCATTTCTGTGCTATGCATGACATGCTATACAAAAGTATGAAACAAATAAAGAATAATGGATTCTACTCCAAGAGTCTAAACAACTGAAGGTGTGATGGTCCATTAATTTTTAGAAAGTCAAGTAATTCCTTAAAGGTTGCCCTGCCAAGATTAGATGACAAAAGTAGCTAGCTAAGATGTAACATTGTTATACCAAATGGCTGATGGCTTACTTACAGGATTTCTACACAGATGAAACAATTTCACTCCATAAAATAAACACCAAACCATCATGAGATTAAAGTAAGGAAATTTTAAATTTTTGTTATATTTTTCTCTTACACTAGTATATCATATTATTTCAGGTTGTATATCAGCTTTTTCTGAATATAAAACTCACTACTAGTTGGCCTACACAGGGTTTATTTGTTGGAGTTGTATGAAATTTAAACTCTGCTTCTGCAAGAATTTACACATATGTAGGTGCAACTCCATCTTCCAATGCTATCAGAATAGAACATGATAGTCTTCACCAGACCTAATTAGTTCAAACCAGTGAAGAAGGAGGCAAAGGAGGTGCTCCAGGTGTCAGAGCAGAGATTCTCCTGCAACTTGTGAAGAGATCTACACCATAATAAAAATCTACACTACAGGCTGTAAATGACCCCAATTCAGAGCAGGTGGATATTTCCAAAATGCATTACCACCTGTGGTGAGCACATGGTCAAGTAGGTTTTCCATACTAGGTAAAGGAATCAGTAATGAAGTAAAATTAAACCTAGAAGGAAGAGAGTAGTGAAGGAAAGTCTTTGTTCTAATTTTGTCTTAATTTCTCACTATCCAAATCTATTTTAATTGGCAGCAAATTTAATTCATCTTCCTCTAGTCAAGTTTGGTTTGCCTGTGACAGTCCCTGCTGCGTGGTCTCCCTGTATTTATATCAACCCATAAGTGTTTTCACCTTATTTTCTCCCCTGTCCTGTTGAGGGGGGAAAATGAGAAAGTGTTTTGGTGGGCACGTGGCTGCTAACCAAGGTCAACCCATTAACAATATGGGTCAACCCATAACAATACTATGACGGACAATGTAAATTTTAATGAGATTTTGACTTTTCACCAGAGTAGACAAACAAGCACGTATATCATTTTTAAAAAGGTAAGAAAAAAACCTTGAGGGTTCTGAGAAATATACTCCAATTACTAAAGAAAGTCTAAGTGATTCTGAAGAGAGAGATTTGGAATCACTAAAGCTGCCAACTTTTCATGGGTAATTTACTTAAAAAGGCAAGTTGGATATTTAGATGATCACCCTAAGGACAGAGCAACAATCAGAATAAATTTTGGTACAATGTGAAGTACTGATTTGAGCTGCATTTTTCTATGGCCATTTCCAGAATGGGTACTGCCAGATTCTGAAGTTTTTTCAGACTTGTGTTACCATTTTTAGGTGGGATTTTTTAGATTATTAAAACTCAAGGTTATGCCTGGCTCAAACACTTATAACACTTTACAAATTCTGTTTTTCTTAACTGTATTCTGACACTACCACACAGCACCTCTGTTTTGTTCTCTGGTTTTTCTTCCCTACTATGTCAAAAACTTCCACAAAAAAAAAGCCCAAAGGTACAGACCATCTGTGAGGTTTGAAATACTGCAACAGATAGTTTAGACAGCTGAAGAGAATTACATTATTTTTAAAATAAGCCCTAAATATGACGAGTGTAATTGGTTATAGTAATGTGTAGGCTATTATAGTGATTTCATGCCTGTGGGAAGTAATTCGTGATGGGAAGCTCAGCAAATAAAAGTAAGAACGTGTGCCTAGAGACTGCTCATCACTTTTCACTCGAAAATGGCAGAATGAAAGTGAAGCAGTGCAAGAGCAAACAACTGACACCAAAAGAAAGTAAACATATTGAAAATTACAAGCAAGGTCTCTGTAAACCAAGTGATATTACTGCAGACAATAAGCGAGCATTGACGCAGTTGGTTTTACTTGCTTGCATTACAGGAGCTCTCAGAATGCTTCAAAGAGAAAGCTGTAATGCACTAGGCACTCCACACACTTGTGGAGTTCAGATCTTCATCTCTGAAGTGTGTACATTATAAATAAAGAATGCAATCAGAAAGTGAAGGAAAAAAGGCAACAAGGAACTCAACTTGAGTCGTCCATGTTCTAAGTGCCACTGAACTGATGAGTCACCAAACATCTCCTTCCTCCCTCCCCCATTTCACATATAGATAAAAATAAAAAGGTTTTGAAATACAATGCTGAAAATAGAAGAATTAACATAACACTATCCTGGACCCCAGCCAGAACAGGGACACCACTGAGGGATTATAGCCTGTGGGCAGCCCACACTGCAGTAGAAGAAAACTAGTTATAAAGCAAGAAAAAGTGGAAACCAGAAGCTTCTTCACCACCTGTCAGCTCATCAAAGGATTTGGGACATACCGAGTGTAACCCATGGCAAAACCAAGGGAGGCTGAGACTATAACGAGAGAAGGAGAGCTTTTTGGCTTATGTTGAGCTTGGGGAAGGGGGGAAAAGGATATTTACTCAACTGTGTGCTTAATTATTTATGTTTTATCCTTTCTTGTTGTCTCCAAGTCAGTGATTAGAAGTTTGTGTTAATTGACGATAAAATAAATTATGTAAAATTTACATGAGCTGAGACTTTCGTCAGTCATGAGTATGTCAGATATTTCTTCTAAAGCAGGAGCCTTAACTGGTGAAGAGTGTGGAAGATTATTCTGAACACTTGTATCATTTTGGGGCTGATTTATCTTGTTTTATGTGTCAAAATCCTTCAGTCCTACTAATGTGTGATGCAAACAATCACATGATCAAAAAGTTAAACACTTATGCTGGATTACATGTCACATTGTATTTGACCAGTTAGAGTATTCTGAGGAATAAAACCTGTTAGTAATGTTCTCTGAGTATGTTCAGGAAAATATGAGTGAAAAAAGTACAAAGTTAAATGCCATATAAACATTGCTATAGATTCTTCACAGAAGTTTGATTTAAAATCTTGAACATAATCTCCTCAAGGTTTCATATATGGTAGAGAACAGGAGAATGCTGAGATGAGTAGTCTGGGCTTTTACCACTAGTCTGTGAAAAAAACACTGTGATCATAGAGTCAAATAAATGCATCAGTTCAACGTCCATACTGAAATGCAATTTATATAATATATATGACTTAAATAGTTATATTTGATATGACCAGAGTGTCAAGACTCGTCTTTGGTATTTTAAATTCAATACCTGAGAAATTCCCATTTCATCATTTAACATGATAGAAAAACAAAACTTTGAACTTTCTTTTGCTCAAATTCATTGTGTAATGACCATTCAAGACAAAAGAGAATTGGCAAAAGAGAAGTGCCTAAGCTTTATTTCAAGGTGTCTGGTTCTAAACACCCTAATAACCAAACCCAACATTTAATCAAACACACTTCACCTGACCTGCAGTCCTTTGCCCAGGTCCAAGTAGTGCAAATGGACTAATTTCCATAGTGCTTGGAACTAACCATCTCTACAGGTAGGTATGACTTAGAAAAGATAAGGTCTAGCAGTCCAAAAACCACAGAAATAATGAGCAATCTGACAAATGTCCTTTATCTCCCAAAGCCAATAAACACCTTACCACCCACTGAAAATGAATGCTTTTTCCAAAAAGCAGTTTCAGGATTCATGCTTACACTCCATTAAAGCACTTTATCTACCAATAAAAATAGCCATAAATTTATGGTAACATTCTGCAAGATACACTAATCCTAGAGATTTAAATATACACTGTAATATTTTGCTGAACTGGGCTAATTAATCCTTGGGTTGTTGGAGAAAAAAGGGGCTGTGTTTTAGAATAGAACTTGGTAATTTTCTCAAGAAATATCTGTTCTGTCCTACAGAAGAGAGGACAAAATTCTATGCTGACATGGGCAATCAGGATTTTACTGTGTTTTTTGAGCCCCTGAAATGTCAGTTTCCAGATATATAGGTAGAAGAAACCAGAGAGATAGTGCGTTAGCTTTGTCTTTATACCAGCAGTGACAATTTCACAATTAAATCATAGAGAGCTCACTTTACTAATTTCCTGGACATTAAAAACATAGTCTGATGAGAACTGCTTAATTTTCTTTTTCTTTAAAAAAAAAAAAAAAAAAAAAATCTTGTTCTCTGCAGTGTGAGATAAAATGGTTCATTTTGTAAATGCAGCTTCAAAAAGAAGTTATGCCATGTTCCCCTATTATAAGCAGGATTAAAACCTACAAAAGTGAGCTAGTCCACTAAATGTGCCACTGATCTCCTAACTGCTAGCTGGGAAATATGTCCCTTGTCATCCTCTCATCCTCAGTTCTGAGTGTACAAAAGTATTTAGCATAAGTAATATACATTAAAATGTCAATAAACTGTCTGTGGTATTTGAGTCCTAGTTAGCATTTTTATTGAACTCTTGTGTTAACATTTTCAGAAATAGACTTTTATTAATTACCAATTTAAATCCATACTTTGATACCACAGGTCACTATTAAATGGGTCATTTCAAAATTAATAGCTCTTACCAAGTGCAATACTTCAATTTCAGCAGATTTCACTGTTAGCAATTAAAGTGTGCATGTACCCAACCTATTTATCATGGTGACTAGACAGCTTAAGACATTTACAAGATTAAGGTTCATAATAAAAGACAATATTCTGCTCCATTGCTGTTTTCAAAACCACTTTCATTTTCCATAATCTAGTCTAATTAAGAGAAACTGATTATTTCCCTGTCTGAGAAAAAAAAAGCAATTTTAGATCTCAAATACAACCCATGGAGATATAAATGCTACAGTCTTCACTTGCCTCCTTTGTTGTTTTTGTTTGTTTGTTTGTTTGTGTTTTTTGTGGGGTTTTTTGTTTGTATTGTGTTTTGTTTTTTGTTGAAATCACTGATATTGTTCAGTTATTGTATTGTATTTTATCAGATATGCATTATATATCTACTATAGATAAAAGGTTGTGAGCTTTTCTGCTACAAATCTCAACATTAAAAGGTTATAATTGAGCTTGAGTAAGCTTAACCTGACCAAAAAAACTACACAGTAGTTTTTCTCCAAAACAACAGCAAAAGCACAGGGTCTGTGCACTAAACTATTGACTAGCAAAAGTCAAAGCTTCTCAATATTTAAAAAAAATTGGAAAATTAATATTTATGCATTTTAGGTGAAAAAAAGGTGAAACACCATAAACTGGTGTTGATTTAAATAAATGGCATTTTTGGTGGAAAGAAATTATTGTTCCAGTGGACAAGTAACAAGCATTTACTTCTGAAAAGTACAAAGCTTTATATTTACATTCTGAAGAAAACAAATGAAATGATCCTCAGAGGTCAAGCTTGCAGAAATTTCATTTCCAAGGCATAAAAAACAAAAAAAACCAACCAAACAAACAAACAAAAAAAAAGGTATGATGTGAAAATTGACTTCTCTTATAAGAGAAAAATCACTGGTGATACTGTTTCCAAGAAGAAAATAATTTCATATTTATATATATAGTATTTATTATCTTTTTCTTGATATATGAAAAGTGTAGTAGAGATAAATGGTTGGTTTTATAGCTAGCATGGGATTTTGTCATGACAGGTATACCAGTATTTGTGCAGTTCAAATGAACAGCATGAGAAACCTAGACACAACAATGAGTAGTGTCCTGATAAAGACATTTGATAATACTAAATGATTAAGATTAGGCAGAAATAAACAAATTGAAAGAGTAGAAAAAGAATCTTAGTAAAAAATATACTAGGAAATAAAAATCAGTATTGAAAATTGTAATGTACAGAGGGAACTACAATTCTAACTGTACATGCATTTTGATGGGCTTAAATTTGGTTTTTAGTTAGTCAGGTGAGAGATCTGGATCTGAACTGAGGGAAAGTCAGCTCAGTATTCACCTGAGGTCAAAATGGCAAATTGAACATCAAGAGTTATTAGGAATAGAGAAAAGAATAGATAATACTGCTGTGTCACTAATACCTCTGTGGTATTCCTATGCCTCAAATATTGCATACAGTTCTGGTCACTTGCTGTCAAGAAGGACATAATTGATATGAAGAAGAATGCTCAGAGGTACAAAATGGTTTCTGTAGAAAGAGAAATTATATAGAGCAAGAATCATCAGCCTCAGAGAACAGGTGGTGCAGTATGATAAAAGTGTATAAAATGACATGAAACAGATGAATAAGAAACTATTCTTTGCTATTTCTCATAACACAGAAAGCAGGGAAAGCAAAAGAGATTACAAGGCAACTGGTTTAAAACAAATCAAGGGAAGTTGATTTTCACAGAATGTATAATCAAATTCTGGCACTCATTGCCACAGGATACATTGGATGCCAAAAGTACAAATCGGATCAAAACTAGATTAGACAAATTCATAGGAGAAATGTCCAGCAAGGTCAATTAAACACCGTGATGCAGAAGTAAAGTCTTTACTACAGAAGTTCTTAAGTAAGAGCTTGCCAAAATCTGGTAATACACTGGCGGAAATATTACACTGACCTTTCATAAGCATCTTGCCAAGGACAGGGAGATAATACTAGGTTAAATAGACCTCTAGTTTAACCAACTATAATCCATTTTAATTTTTTATATTCTTCTAATTAGCATCCATTTTTCTGGGAAAAAAAAAAAAAAAGAGGAATAATTTGCTCTAAATTTCCTATTTTTGGTTTATGTAAGATCAGAATGAAGATATTAAATCTTTTCCAGCCTTTTCCAGCTGCCTTAGGAAGGGCTGAATTATTGTATCAGACCTATGGATGGATGAACTGGTTCTGAAAAAATAGGAAGTGACCTAAAAATTCACCCAGAAGTTTCAATGAACTGAACAGCTTTTTGAGGTTCAAAATATTCAGCTAATGATTTTCTATGATTCTGCACATCTTAGTTCAAGTAATGAGTAGAAACAGAACAGCAAACACACTGTGTTCATATTTCTTTCCTAGATAAAATAGAAAATAGTAGAAAGCTCATAATTTTATTACCAGATCAATGAGCTTTGATTGACTTGGCTACAAGTTGGATTTGGGGAGTAGACAGCAAAGAAAAGATGGGAAACTACATTGTCGAACTCAATTGAAGCTATAAACTGTAAATGTAAATTTCGGTTAATCTTGCTTCTTTTGAGTAGTTTTCTACAAAAAGTCCTCAGCTATATGAACAAGGTACAAGCTAATGCAAGTTAGGTTACAGGATCTTTACTCCTTGATCAGGTCTCACAGAAGTTTCCTATTGCAGCTACTTCTAAAAAGGGAATTCCACCAATGAATAATTTATTAAGGGGTAATATGCAGAGAATCAATTCTTCAAATACAAGACATCTCTGTTATTCTTTTATATGACTAAATATCATCTAATATTTGCTTCTGATGTATAAAAACCACTTCATAATTACATAAGAAATCAAAAATATTCTTTAATCTATAGAAGATAATTAATTTGTATACTGAGGATTTTATTCTAATATTCTTTTATTGTCACTGTAACACATATCATATATCCTTTTTCCTACTTTTAATTTCTCTATAGTTGTTTTCACTTTGCCTCCTCTGGTCTAGCATAATCCTTTTTTTTTTTTTTTTTTTTTTTTTTTTTTTTTTTTTTTTTTTTTTTTTTTTTTTTTTTTTTTTTTTTTTACTATTTTCTCTATGGTTTTAATTTAATTTTTTTCTACTCTTCCCAATTTTATATTCAGATTTCTGTGGATATCATTAATACAATGTTTGAGTCAGAGTTTTAAGTGGGTCATATTCAAATATGTCCCAAATTGAACAGAAAAATATATCACATCCAAACTAATAATGCCTTGGGAAAGCCAGATATTTTAAGTATTTTACTCACCCATGGCAAGTTTTATTATGTCTACTGCTAGATGAAAAATTAGACCATTTTGATTTTTAATTTTATACTTCTGTTCCTGATACTTTTTTAAGTTATCTTAATGGTGCGTACTCTGTACACAATGCAAGAAATTTTTCTTAGTATCTAGTCCTGGTCAGAGTTTTTTGCCCATCCCAGGAAGTGATCTGCATCTTCCTAGGCTGAGCTCAAGTTTCATAGGCTTCATTTGTTGTCTTTCTTTCCGTACAAGTCCAACATTAGATAAATTTTATTACAGAAATTTAGTACCTCATTGCAAAGTTGCTTTTACAAAGTCTAATTCATAGTGTTTATTACAGTCACACACTCCCATGTCTGAATTCTGAGGCACCTTCTCTAAAGATAGAAGCAGAAATTGTCCTAAGGCTGAAGCACTGCAAACTGCTTCAAATTGTTCTTTTTGTATATAACATCCGTTTTTTACTTAGAAAATTCTTGTTTCTATTTTCTGTTTCATAAAAATAAAATCCCATTTCCAATGCCACTGAAATTACAAGTGAATGACTGCAGCCTGAAGATTAGTAATTTAGAAACTAGTCTTATTTAACAAAATGTTTTCTCTCCTTTTAGCCGAACAGACTGCTTAGACTGATGTCCCTTAATGCAAGCTGTACTGCATTGTATTTCACTGAGTTGTAGATGAATTTCTTTTGCTAAAACCATGGGCCTTTTCAGAAATAACTATTTCTATTCCAACTTCAAGGTTTTCAGTATTTTTATATATATATTTTTTAAATTAGTTCTGCTGCATACTGCAATCAACCTTCTTTTTTTTTGTTCAAATCCAATCATAGCATTAAACCACTCTACCATAGCAATATAAATCACTCTTTCATGGTCACCAAGTTTAAGAAACTGAATTTCAGGGAAAAGGAGAGTTCCTTCTTCATAGAGCAAATTGTGACCTTTATCTCAAAGAAGCAAGCAATTCAGGCAGATATGATTCATGTTTTTATGTAACAAACTAAGAAAAGGAAATGTCCCACAAACTCCATTCTTCTTCTAGAGAAACATGAAGAAAGTAAATGTTAAAAAATGAGAGCAACAACAAAAAAAACCCCTAACTAAATAAAAACTGTGAAGCTAAGAACATGAGCACTTAATTTCACCATCTAATCATTTTGAGCAAGACAGTTGCCTTATCAAAACACAAGTCAGTATAAACAAATGCATAAAGTTGATGTCCCAATGTACCTTCTTGAAACCTTGTCTGTGTGCATCCAAAAACTTCTAAATGTAAACAAGAACCATGAGATGGGATGGAGAATCTATGCACCACCACAGACTGATATGAGAATAGTGAGATAAAAAAATTCTGAAGGGAAAATTTTGGACTGAAATCTGTAGAGATGAGGAAGGGAAGGAGTTTTACTATTAGAAAAATCTTTTAATGCCTTCTAGAAATTCAGGCAAAGTCTCAGATGTGCAGACATCTGAAACTGGAAAATAAATTGTAAAATAGCTGAATTGGCCTACATTATAGACAGTAAGTACAAGTATGCTATTTTGTCATTGAAATTACTCCCCTCCTGGTTGTTTGGGTTGTCTGTGAATCCCACAGCTACTTACAAGGTCCTGAATCTACTTAGCACTATACATATGCCCCAGACCCTTGCATCAGTAGTAATTTCTTCTGTAGTTTCTCTGGAGTCATACTTATGTAGTCTGACACCACCAGGATAAAGGGGTAAATTTGCATTAGTTAAATCGTGACTGGAGCACTCTCCCTTCATTCTTCTTTAATTAAGTGGATCTTTATAGAGGGGCAAATACAAGCAACCATAGACAGACTTAAAAAATACAGCTCCAGGACTGAATATTATATTGAGTTCAGTGAGTCTGAACCAATTGGGCCCTTGTCTGAAGTAATTTTACAAAGAACTTTTTGGAACTTTGAGTTATGCTTGCAACTTGGAGAGTTAACTGCAAGTGACACCAAACAGATTTGATATAGATACATTTTGGACTCTGAAATTGTAAACTTAACTGCCTAACATCTCTGGTCAAATCTTTTGTAATCTGCCCTATGATAAAAAGACATAAAAAGGTAATGACAAACCCTGTTTAGGAGGAGAAAAAAATTCAGGAGACTTAGTACCTAGAAAAACATGTAGATACTGACTGAATGTTCACTAGACTCCTTTTTTAGTAATGTAAAAGGTTAATCTGGATAATCTAAAGCTTTTCTGCTCCCATTCACTGTCTTGCTTCTTTCTTTGCAGAATAAGTACAGTATAGAGATATTTAGAACTGTAAAATCTTGAAAAATTATTTATTTTGGAGTAAAGGAGCAGCTTTTCTCTTTTAAAGAAGTTTGGTAGACACTAAAAAGATTGTCTCACACCTCAATAGAGGTAGCTTTCAATAAAGTTACAACAGCCCTTAGAGATAAATAGTGGAAATACCCTGAGGTTTCTATTTGTCACAAATATACTGCTTGTATGTAGCGTTCAAAGATGAAAAAGACAAATGCAGGGTCCTGCACAAAGGGGAAGGTGTATAGGCTGTGGACCAACCTGCTGGAAAGCAGCTCTGTGGAGGAGGACCTGAGGGTTCTGGTGGATAACAAGCTATTTATGAACCAGCAGTGGACTCTTGTGGCCAAGAGGGCCAACAGAATCCCGGGATGCATTAGGAAGAGCATTGCCAGCAGGTCGCAGGGGGTGATCCTGCCCCTCTACTCAGCCCAGGTTAGGCTTCATGTGGAGTGCAGTTCTGGGCCCCTCAGTATAAGAGACACATATCAAAAGAACAGTGGAAATTCCATTATATTTTCAGAAAATATACTTTCTGACTGAAAATCTATACTGAGATTAGTTTTTTTAAAAGAGTACAACTCTTAAAAGTTTGTATTGTCCAGATTCAGAAAGAGATTCTTCATCTCGGCCCAGTGTTTGGATCAGTTGTTGAAATCACAATTTGCTCTTAAAAGTGTTGTAAATAATTTCTAAATAATCCACAAATTGTTAATAAAAAATATAGGTCAGAATGTTTTACAATTAATTGGTTTTCTAATACAGAAATTAAAAAAATATGAAGAGGAATATATACCTTTCTTATCTTTCCTTCCCTGAATAACAGTCTACATTAACTTTGCATCAGTAAATTCATGTGTATATACACAAGCATTCAAACAAATCTATCAAATTTACTTGAAGATAAAACATAAATCCAATCACCTTAAAGAATGTGTGATAGGTCCAGTCCTTCATTAAGCAACACATATTGCACATCATTTCATAAGGTTAGATTATAGTGGTTTATTAGATAATGTCAGTTTTGAAAAAATATTGTTATTAGAGCACAAAAGAGTCCCAGCTGTGGATTACATCCGTAATTAATCAATGTTTCAACCTTGCATTATATTCTGAACTGTAAAACAATTAAAAAATAATGTAGTCAAAGACCCTTATCTCTTACGTGGTCTTTTAGAAATGTATTGACTTTTTCCAAAGGTTGATTAGAAGTAATTTTTGTCTAAGTAGCACTTCACAAATTAATTCTGAATCAAACATTTCTTTTAGGACTAATAAAAAATTCTTTTGAAATCTCCTAGGTTTTATGGAAATATGCCTCTTTTTGCTTTGTTGCTTTTGACTCCTGTCTGTTGTTTGTTCCTGTCCTTGGCACTTTCTGCTTCACTGAAAACGAGTACATGTTTTGTTTTGTTTCTAGCATTAATCTCAGATGTAAGTTTCTTCTTGTTCTTCCTCTATATTCTTCTCATTCATCACGACTAGGAATTTGAACTCCTCTCTTGGAAGGAGATGGGAGTTGCAGAGTACTTATTCACAGGCTGAGCCCTGCAAGTAGCTGCTGTAGTATTCTGGGTTTTGCAGCTGTACCTCCACAGGTGCTGATAAGCTTGAAGCACAGTGGGAAGAGGAATGTATGTGAAGAGAAGGAACAGCAATACTGACAGGTACCAAGACCAAACCCCAGAACCACTGTTAGTAAAAGGTGTCTATACTATTCATTAGGCATCTCATACTACAGCAAACAGAGCATTATGTGTTAAAGAATGGTCTACTGTGTGGCAAGACTTATAAGACTTGAATTATAAGTATGAAATTGAGTGTGCTCTATAGTTGAGTATGTTCTGTAGTGTATTGGGACTGTGTCTATCTGCACAGCAATTACTCCTGAGTCATTAATTCTTGGGTGGTCCAAGAAAACTCTCTTGGTAGTCATCTGTATAGATGAGATGATAGATTGGACTGGGGCAATGGACTGACTTGAAAGTAGATCATTAACTGAACCATTAGAATTAAGTCATCGACTGATTACTAGAGGAGTACTGCTGGTAAGAATTTTGGACAGGTCTAAAAAAAGCTTGAGGAAATTCCAGCTGTGTCTAGTCCAATTTGTATGATTTGAAATGTAGATTAACACCCTGGGTGGTGTGTCCCAAAGACTCCCAGAAGTGATTTCTGCTGTAGTCATGAAATTTTATGTAGAGTGTAAGTCTTTAATCAAAACTATTCCTTCAGACGTTGTTGGGTGGATCAGTCTTTTGTATGCAGCTAATTTATTTAAGAGATATTTTGCATATTATTACAGCATATAAAAGTCAAAGAATTATGTATATGTTAGAACCAGTTGAATTGAAAGAACTACACAGAACAGGTTTCGAGGAGTCTCTCCTAATCTAGCTGAAGATGTTACTGCAATGACCCTTGCAACAAGTTTCTCTTCAAATACAGAACCCCTATCACTAGCAAAGACTGAATAACCACGCTGTTTTGGAGACTTAATTCCCCAAGCAAAAAGTACCTTTGCCAAGATCCCAAAAATTTAGTTTTTTCTTTATTATCCCCATAATTCAGTGACATAGTAATAATAAAAATAATAATTATTATTACTATTTATTTGCATCCCAATAAATTTGTTTTTCTTTAACAAATGCTATCATGACTACCTATGAAATGAAGAGAATGTGCTTTGTGTATAATTCTGATTTACACCAAATTATACTTTAATTGTAATTTTCTGTTGTAAATGACTGTATAATTTCTAACCTACCAATAAATAAATGGAAGTTTATTGCTTATATTTTCTTGATCTTCAGCCCGAGTAGCCTGAATCAACACAGTCAGCTCTGTTTTTTAATATATCAGCAATGAAATAATTTACAAAAATTCATACAATGCACATTTATACAATAAATAAATGTATCTGAAAATTCATAAAAAACATAATTAGAAATATTTCATGGAAAACATCATAGGAAACAATTACACCTCAATATATGAATAGTTTCTAGAGTTCCTATACGACTGCTGAAGAATCAACATGTTGTAGAGAAACTTCACAAAATGTTTTCCATCAGCTACTTGAAATGGTATGAGAACAGTGGTTTCTCATCTCTTGTCAAAAAAGCTCAGTCATGTATCTGACACAGTATTACTGTCCAAATTTTTTTTTTTTTTTTGAAAGCTCATTATGGAGGAGAAGTGGAAGAAAGCCACTTCACTGTCAAAGAAGTCAAAGTGAAAATGCATTTATACAGGAGAAAGCCACAACACCATCAAAACAGGACCAGAAGCACTTAAAAGCCTATAGCAATCGAACAAATCTTCAAAGAGAATAGGAACACAAAATCTTTATGTTTGGGTGTTGCAGATCTACTCTGGAACTTGTAGACATAATTTAAGAAGCAGATGCAGTTGCTCGCATTTTAATTTTATTCTGCTGGGGTTTTTTTCAAACAAATTTTGTTAAAAGCTCACATTGACTGCAAAATTAAAATCTTTGTTTTATTAATTTGTAGTTTTACTATCATACATAGGGTGGAACTTTGAAAGTAATATGGTGAAACAGAAATTCTTTTGTGACTTTAGCAATTGTGAGGGTTTTCACATTTAAAATTTTATGTCCAGTTAGAGCAAGTTGGAAGAGTGAGCAAATGTGTGGACTTTGGAATGAAAACTTGAAACAGCTTGTGGCAACATTCCCTCACTTGCCCTTGCAGAATCAAGGACTGAGATGCAATGCTTAAAAAACAGAACATCTCATTTCATAGGTCAGCACATTTACAGGTGGGTGCGAAGTAGTTAAAATATTTGAGAAAGTTCTAATTATTTGTAGTGTAGTAGAACTGATGACAGCAAATCTCCAGTACCATATGGTAAGTGAAATCGTATTCAAGATAGGGCTGGTCAGAAACTCATGTATAGTGTTTCTTCAGCAACAATGGGTCTTTAAACAGGAAGAATATTCATAAAAAGTTGCTAATACTGCTGCTGAGAGTACTCCTTACTTATTTTTTATGGTATCTGCTGGAACTCAAAACCACTGTTGGGCAGCTACAGAGTAATAGCACAGGAAGTGCAACTAACACAAAAACTCAGAGTGATCAGTTAACAACAATATTCAAATAGTTATTGACAGAAGCTATGATTATCAAAATAGATTTTTATCTAAGTAATTTATTTATAAACTTTACATCTCATAAGAAATTTAAAACTTAGTCCTTTTCCAGATTTTTCTCAAATAGGAAAATAGATGTACATATACCAGTTTCATAACTGAAAGAAGCTCTCTATTTTACAACTTATCTTGTGGAAAAATCCATAATCATTTCCGAACTATTGATTGACAGAAATATATCAAAGTATATTAGAGAAAAAGGGATTCACATTTCATTTATTGTATTTTTTTCCCTAAGTGTTTGCTGCTGACTACCGTTGAAGATAGAATACAAGATATAGTAGAATTTTAAGAACCAAGACACACCAAAAATCTCCACTCATAAAGAAACAAGATGGTCTGTTAAACTCCCCAATATAATTATAGCAATAAACCTTTGCTGGTTTCATATTTAATGTGTAATCTAAGATTCAACTCACAATATTCAAAGCACATAGAATTAAAACATATAATCTGCATTCAAAACTTGAGCTGTCATTACTGATGGCTGACAGACACTACACCAAAAGGACAATTATATCTAAAATCATGGATGGATGGAATGAATCACCCTCTCAAGGTACTCACTGCTACTGTCCTGGTAAAAAAAAACTTAGTCTCCCTCAGCACACAGCAGTATGTAACTCAGAGGGATTGTACATGATTAAATTTGTCCAGTTGACCACTTTTCAGGAAGGAGAGTAGGATTATTATATTTTATATAGGATTTATATTACCTTAATCAGGGATGAGTGGAGGTTGATCTATATCATATGTTCCATCTTTTAACCTGCTACTGTTTTATCTATTTGTCTTTACACAAGCTGTATTGAGATAAATCAAACTGAAAACTAGTAAAAATAAATGCAGTTTTATAGGATGTGTAATTAGTAGGTAGACCATGAGATGGGAATGTGAATTTATGTTGGTGATCTAGAAAAGTGATTGAGTTTTTTGTTTACCTTTTAAAGACCATAGCTAAAGTTTTTCTTCTCACAGCCTACAGAACAGCTAACCAGCAGATTAAAGTATTTACCTTTCTAGGTTGCTTTTCTCTAAAATATACCTTGTCTTCAAATGAAGTGCCAGGCCCAGATTGCTCCACAAGAAAGGAGAATAATCTCTGAGGCACCATTGCACTTGAAAAAGCAACTCTTTTGTATAGAATATATAGTGGAAGAGGACTTAAATTGTCAAGGAAATCAATCTATTGAGATCGAGTATGACCTTATGATCTTGCTTTGAACTGTAGTTTCCTTTATCTATATATTGGAATATATATCTATATATTCCTATATATGGAACTGCAGGATACATCATACTATACACACTAAAAAAAATAGGAAGTAATTTTCCATAGGAAACCTATCATTGTAAAAACATGGACCATAATTCAATTCTGTCCCAGTGAAGAAAAAAGATTAACAACTATGGTTTACTCTCAATTCTTAGCTATACTAGTGTCATAGTTCTGATTTTAGAAAGGAATTTTTTCTTTCCCTTTCCCCTTTTTTTCCCCCTTCCCCCCCCCTGCATGAATGCTATTCAAGAACCATCAAGTGAACAAAGGAGTCGGCCTGGCTCTTAACGACCGAAAATTAGTCTCCTGGCAACGACGGGGGAGGAGTTGGGAAGAAGGCGGAGTTGGTGGGGAGCTCAGCTCCGGGAGCAGGAGAGG
>NW_020955458.1:705979-728346 GCF_003031625.1 Empidonax traillii | reverse complement strand
TGTTACGTTAATACACACATACTTAATAAAGGGCTGTTATTTTTCCTTTTTCCCTTTTCCATAATTTGCTTTCCTTCAATCGGAGCCTCTTAATTTCGAATCTATAATTGCTAGAAAAGAAGGTTTGGGTCTTTTTCTCCTAATCCATCCTCAGCAAAAGACCCTTGTCTCAATTAAACTGAGACAACTAGTTAGTGTATTACTTTGCACTATACATGTACTTCTTATGTAGTCTGTTTGACATCTTGTACAAAAAAAATGTTCTCTCAGACTCCTCCACACATAAAAACTGTAGAATTATACCGTAGAGGAGGTGTAAAGGAATTTCTGTATAAATACCTTCGCATGAAAAGGAGAGATATTGATTTCACAGTCCTACTACTGTAGGTATAACAACTTTCTGCAGTTTCATCTCTGATTTTCCATCTTAAAATATAGATGGGGAGCAGCCATATGTAAACTGAAGGGTAAAATTTTCTTTTATCATTTCTCATTGCATAGTTTGCAATTATAAATATTCATAGTGGTGATTACATATTTAAATTGGTTTTGGTTTTGTTTTTTACAAGAAAGAAGTGAAAGTATAGAATTTTTTTAAACTTCTACCCATCTTGCAAAATGTTTTGATTGCAATATCCTGACACTCGAGTTCTAGATTATAACAATAAAACCAATAGATTACTTTCCTAAATTATTTGAGAGTTTCAGCTTTTGTTTATATCTCTAGTGTTGGAAACATTAAAAAGTGTTCCCTTAGAGCTACAAAATTATCTTTTGTTTCTATAGGCAGTGCAAAACGAATGTGAATCCAAGTGTGCAAAACTAATTGATTCAGTGACAGGTTGTAAAACTGAAGTTACTAAATACAATATAGAATTTTCACTATGCATTTTTACTTTTTTCAAGTAATCATGTAACTTCAAATCCGTTGACTGAAAATTTGCTTTAATATCACATATACAACAATACATACGTGAATCTTCCAAATACTGTGAAGGAAAAAAATTTGAAAGAGATATGTATTGTGGGGGGACATTTGCACCTTTGTTAGCTGGAGAGCATCTTATACAGCACTAGATCTTTGCTTAGGCAACTGAACACTCTAGATGTCTAAAGTTGTGACTTTTTTTGAAGATATTTATTTACATTTCCCCTATAAGCAATAGAAAGAGATAGGCATATCTTTAGAGTGAAATCTCTTTACGATAGCCATCATGACACTGGATGTCCCCAGTCACTTGTAAGGAATATGCAGATAAAAAGAGCTCAAAACTGTTGCTATCTTCAAACCATATTATGTTGTTTGCTCAGACTTTGTATTCAAAGTTGGGCTGAGCTCATTATATGCTTCCCCTATGCTGATCTGGACAGTTTAGGAAGACTTTTATACTTCTTGATTAACTCAGGGAAGGACATTTAAAAAAACACTGAAACTATATAGCCCTTTATATAAAACAAAAGCCACCCCGTGGTTAATTTTTTTTAGACAAGTTTAGCTTTCTTTACAACAGCTGTGGTTACTCCTCATATTTTTTCCTGAGCTTTGGGAACACATTACCTTTGACTATCTCCTCTGGGTCATCTTTTGTAGGGATTTGTTCATCAGTCACCTGTGGTGAGATGACAATTCCTTGTAACTAACTACACAGTGATTACTGTTCACTTTTGTTCAGTTGATGACATTGACGTTAAGTTGGATTCCTAAAAAGTCACATATTTATCCTCTTTTCTCCCTGTGGCAATTTACTTAGAAAGTAAATTTAATTTACTCTCATACTGGTAAAAGCATATGCCTTTCATAAAAGATTCTTGGATACAATTTAACTTTGAGGAAATTATCAGATATTGAAACTGCATTTTATTCTCCCTTGTGGTGTACAATACTATTTTTGTCATGTTGTAAATATATTTACCATTGCTACTTCTTTTTCCATTTTACTCAGACTGGGACTTCATTTAATCTACTGGATATTGAAGACAAGGCAGTACCCCAATGGATCAGTTTATCTGTGCATTATGTATGTAGAAAGAAAGCTAACATAATAAAATTGTTGAAGTATGCAAGCTAAGGCAGGGTACTGCCTGAAATCTTTTGAGTCTTCGGTCATCTGAGACTTAGTTAAAGCTGATGGATTAGTATTGAAGTATTAATAAGATAAGTGCTATTTGTCACTGTTGTTTATATATAATGTTGGAGAGAGTCTGTTAACAAAAGTGCTTTCCTATAATTGTTAGATCATGCAATAGTTTTTTGCTATAATAAAACAGTCTGTTTCTTCAGCTTTTAGCAGTTTATAACATTTTGCATGCACATAAACCACAAAATTGCATGAAACAGTCCCAGTACTTCCTCAGATAATGAGTAAAATAACACCACTACATTGTAGCTTTCAACACAAAATGCAGATATAATGCAAGAATAAAAGGAAAAGCAGTTAAACAGTTGGATTATTTGACATTAGGACTGCTGTTACCATTAAATAAACTTGAATCATCTGTGTCTGTATCTAACAGAAGTTCAGTGGTTTGTTACAAACAAACTGTGGTTTCAAGGTTTCAGAGTTGTCCACAAATTATCAGCAAATGAAGAACAGGTATATGTGCATTTGCCATATGTTTTTGAGAACAGTATGATGTCTCATTAACATATTCATCTGCTGCCTGTTGAACAGGTTTGCCTCAGTGGTATCATGCAGATGTAGGAATGGAGATCAAAAAGCAGCATGGCCACGCTAGGATAGTATGAATGTGCAGTTACCACACCGACCTGCTTAAACTACTACATACCCCACTACTCATCCAAGATGCTATGATGAGAGAATAATATTTCCTACAGTTCTAAGTCCAACTTGTTTTCTTCAGTCCAACAATTTTCTTCAGGGGACTGTGCGTTGCCATGAAGGTGTGTCTTCAAACACTTATAGTGCAACAGTTACCTATGCTGGTGGGTATTTTATGTCTTCCTTAAAGTTTGTGAAGTTATGTGTTTTGTAAGGGTAGGTTTTTTGGGGGTTTTCTAACTGTCACCAGTAACATTTCCAAAACTCAGAACAATAACAGGATGACAAGTTTTGGAAAGATATGATGCTCTCACAGGTGATATCTATATTTATGCCTAGTTCATAGGGTCTTTCTTTATTTTCTGTTTAGTTTTGTACATTTTTTTTTTTTAATTATGGTCCCCTTGTATTATCATGGGTGATGCATTAGAATCTCTAAAAGGAGAAAGAACATCTTCCATGGAAGCAAAGGACTTTGGGCAGGGAGAGGGTAAGAAGAAATCAGGAGTCTTCAGATGTAATGGCAAACAGTTCTTCCCTTGAGGAGTCAGAGTTCACTGTGTGGATTTCTGAGGTCCCAGAAAACATTGCATTCTTGTACTGAGAGCAAATCTTAAGGAAAGGACTTGGCCTAAAAGGTTAGTGTAGGAAGAGTACAGATTTGTCTAAAAAACTCCAAAATTTTTGTTCTGTCTCATTCTGTCTTAAAAATTTCTTTTCTTCTCATACTTACAAAATTTATTTAGTCTGTGAAATCCATGGTTTTGGAAAATACAGTTCTAAATTTACAAAAGTCTTCTCATATGTTTTAAGCTCACCATTTCAAATTTGCAAGTAGACCCCCCTCAAAGCACTGACCAACTTGGAAATCTGACAGAAGGGACATTTAGCCACACTTGACTTTTCAGGAAACTATCCAACAGGAAACATGTATATTTATAGATGTGATATAAATAGGATTCATACTATATGAAAGTGATTTCTGATTCAGTAGAATAAGATTTCAGCTAGTTTCAGAAAAAAAAAAAGACTGGTATGTAAATATTTCATCCAGTCATGTATTATATTCAATGCTTCACATACCTGGTGAAAACTGTGATCTAGTAGTCATAGAATCATAGAATCAGAGGGGTTGGAAAGGACCTCTGAGATCATCAAGTCCAACCATTGACCTACGACCACTCTAGTTACTAGACTATGGCACTAAGTACCACATCCAATCTCTTCTTAAATACCTCTAGGTACGGAATCAGATTTGTGTGCCCTCTCATAGCTAAAATTCAATTAAAATATATTCAAAATCTTTCAAAAATTAAACATATGCATAGTTTTCACAGGAATGGTGGCTTAACACTGGCAAAAAAGAAGCACTTATACCACTAGAAGTATTGGGTGAGCAGATAACAAACCCTGGGAAAAGTACCTAAGAGTTTCTCTGTATGATTGGGTCCAGCTGAAACAAGAAAATAGGTCTAAAAGGGAAATAATTAGGCCCAATTATAGAGAGGAAAAAAATGGTAATCATGTGTATTATACTCTGACATTCATTTGGACAAGTGATTAAAATCTCCTGTCATATCTGAGAATAAAATCTGAGGAAAATAGCATAAACTCCATGGTAAAAGGCAATTCATCATTAGTAAGGGCATAGAGTGGATATCCTTCTTACTTTTTTTTTTGCTTCCTGAGATACTGTCACTTTATGATACAGGGATCAAAAGTTATAAAACATTGGTTAACCATTGTCTTGAGATCAAAGCAGTGACAAAATGCTGACACTGGGTTAAAGCTCACTGAAGAGAAACTGTCCTATTAACAACTTCATTGATGATCTGGACATGGGGACTGAGTGCATCCTCACTAAATTTGCAGATGACACCAAGTTGGGTGTGAGTGTTGATCTACTGGAGGGTAGGAAGGCTTTGGAGAGGGATCAGGACAGACTTCATCAATGGGCTAACTGCAAGAGGTTCAATAAGGCAAAATGCCACGTTAGACCACAACAACTCCATGCAGTCCTACAGGCTTGAGGAGGAGTTGCTTGAGAGCTCTTCAGCAGAAAGGGATCTGTTGGTGCTGTTTGACTGCGGACTTAATATGAGCTAGCAGTATGCCTAGGTGGCCAAAAAGGCCAATGACATCTAGGCTTGCATCAAGAACAGTGAAGCCAGTAGGAGTAGGGAAGTGATCATCCCCCTGTACTTGGCACTGGTGAGGCCACACCTCAAGTACTGCCTTCAGTTCTGAGTCCCTCGAATTGAAAAGGACATTGAGGTGCTGCAGCATGTCCAGCAAAGGGCAATAAGGCTTGTGAAAGGTCTAGAAAACATGTCTTATGAGGAATGGCTGAGAAAGTTGGATTTGTTTAATCTGAAGAAGAGGAGGCTAAGGGGGAACTCAATGCTGTCTACAGCTAGCTGAAATAAGGTTGTAGCGAGGAGGAAGATGATCTCTCTTACCATGCCATCAGTGAGAGGACTGGTGGAAATGGCCTTAGGCAGAGAAGATTCAGACCAGATATCAGAAAAGTTTCTTTGTTGAGTTCCCACTCTTCAGACAACCTTTCCAGCTGTTTTAGGCAGCCATCTCTCCAATGACACAAAGACATATTTACATTAACCTAATGTGTAAGTAGAGTACCGTTTAGAATAGTGTTGGGAATTAATTAGGAGGTTAAATATCTGCTCCATTTTCACACTTCCCATTCATATTACAGTCAGTCCCAGAATTTGGGATGATGAAGCTTTAGGGAGCTTTAGGCAGTTCTACCATTTTGTAAAGATGACTATACATAGCTTTCTTTTCAAACTGCTTCTTTTGGTAAGGTTTTGGCAAAACAAGTAATATAAAAGACATCTGACAGCTCTCAAGGGAAGACTGGGAGTGGAGGTCATGAAGAGAACCACACTGTTCACTGGTATATGATCTAAACTTATTTGACTAACAGGATGGGTTATGTGGGTGAGTAATGATTCCTTTCCTCAAAAATAAATGTCCATACAAACCAGAGTTTCACCACCACCAGTACACTTGAGACCAGCATAAGCTGGACTCGAATACAACATTTGCCCCTTTTAGTTGATGTGTCATGTTCATGAATGAGAAAACTATTCTTTGTATTCCAGCTCCTATTCGTTGGATGTTCACCTAAAGTGGAAGTGTCTCCCTGAAAGGTTGTTGCTCAAAAATTTATTGCATTAACTTGTTGGCATTAGTTACCAACTGCTTTTCTAAAATCCTTCCATGAGTAATCAGAAATGGCCTGTGCTTTTGATGATGCCTCCTCACTATTTGATGAAAATCAGAAAGAACTCTCAGTTACACTTTTTAATTCTGATAATTGAAGTTAGCTATATAAAAGACATTTGCAAACTTTTTAGAAGATTTCTGGGTTTTGGGTCTCATTATCATTCATAGTGCTCAGTATTTGTGAAAAAGTTAGACTTCACAGTGAGATGACAGAATATGTCTGAGTTCCTAATTTTAGACATTGCAATTTGGCAAATGATGCCTGTAAGTATTTCTGACTATGTGAAGTTGCAATTCCATGGAGTTTTTCTTCAGTTCTGAGGTCACCATGCAATGTTATGCCTTTAAGTGTGTCTAGATTATTCACTGTGTGAGTGGCTTACAGTATTAATCCTGGTCAATGCCATACAGACAGGACTGATAACTACTTATGAGATCATAACTGCAACATTGCCAGTTGATAAAGGTTAGAAACATTAGGGCTGATTTTTCCTGTAGGACACAGCATGCTAGAATTTAATTGTAATCTTGCTTCATTACCCATCACATTCCCTATTAAATAGCAAAATGATTGTCTTTATGTCTTTATTTCTCACATCCTAAATTATTGCCATTTGGGAACATAAAAAAGCATTCCTACATAGTTGGATGCATTACTTTATACTGAAAATTATTTTCTTTCTAATTACTTAGGAATTTATAGATCAGGTTTGCCACTGAAGGACTGTCAACCTTACTTTGGGGATTTTTATAGTGATCTGAGTAGATTTAACTGTATATTATGTTTTACCCCAAAAAAAGGAACAGCTGGCCTATTTATGTTCATCAGCAAATGTCATCTCCTTTAGAAAATGAAGGGCTTACTGCATAGTTACCATCACCAAAATAACCGATATCTGATAGAGACAGAATTTCATGTTTCTCACTTCTCTCAGGAATTATTTTTCACCTTATTATCATCAATTAGTATTATTATTTTTAATAGTAATAATATGTATTAGATTAACAAGAACCTATCCTAGAGCACTGGAACGATTGTCAAGCTAGACCTTATTGCCAAATCCTAATAGCATCTGTCAAGGTAAGTGCACTTGTGTCTGAAGAAGAGCATGTTTGCTTCCTTAAGAATTATTTGGTTGCCAAAAGTGTTTATTTAAATTAATTGCTTTGTTTAGACAATTAGCTTTGACATTTTATTAAGGGAAAAAGGTTTCATGGGTGACTCCAATTAAAATTCTTTGCATCATAAATTACATTTCAAATATTTTAAGTATCTTTAATACTAAATATATGATCCAGAAATGGATAACGTAAAATGGTTTTACATTCCTGTTATGCAATTCTTTACAAAAATTAAAATCAACTGGAATTTCCCCTTCTTACTAATTATGTGATTAGGCAGTATGTTTATACAGTTTGCCTTTAGAGATGAAGGAAGTTTTAATTCTAATAGATTTAATTTAATGGAAAATATGATATGTCCATTAATAACTAAAATGTAGCTTTTATGTTTATAAACTAGAACACCCATTTTATAAATAAATTTTAAAAACCCCTCAAACTGAAGACTACTTGCATATACAGTCTGTGAATGGCAATAATAAAACTCAATTTTATGTCACATTTCTAATTTATATACACGAGTATTTTGCTATTTCAAATACTAACAGTCATGTGGATTTGGTATTTAGCTATGAAGATAAAAATGTTGCTTTATCATTAAAAGAAGATTGAGTTTTGAGTGAATTCACATAATGTTGTGATCAAAGGTGTGATCTCAGATAAAAATCAGATGGTATATTGGCATTTTTTCTAATGACACTGAGGTTTTCTCCTACTTTATCTCTTCTATTATTAAATTCTTTTTCTTAAAACATATTTATTGCAATCTTTATTTTCTCAGTTATTATAATAACTATGGTAATGAAATGTGAGCTTAATTATTTTTACATAGGCACAAAAGTTTAAATATACCCAAGTCAATCTTCTACTTTGACTGTTAAAATTAACATTTTAAAATAAGAAGCAATGTAAATCTTTATAATAATGAAATAATCCTTTTGCTACAAGTGTTCTAGTTTTATAAATCATTTTCACTTGTGATTATAGCTAGCAGCCTTATGTTATATTAATTTCACCAACCCAGAAAATAAGGATTTGAATTGCAGTCAAGTCCCAAGACAGTGAAATCAGGATCAGTTGTATTGTCTTAAGTGATGCTGCCCATTTCCACAGCACTGGAAAGTCATAACCAACCAAACAAATCCATACATATATTTTACATAAGTCTCTTTCCTTTCTGCAGACACAATATTAAACTGTCTGGTTGTTTAATTATTTTTTTTTCTGCTTTTTTATAGGAACAGAAAATAAGAAGGAGCTGGTTTCTTTGGGAGTGTTATTGCAAGCAGTCTAGTGGATTGGGGGACTGAAGTGATTGGCGCAGAGCACTTCAGAAAATCAAGCCTCTAGTTTATGATGCTGAGACTAAATGACACACAGGATGATGGCTATGTGACACGCAGTAGAATACTAAAATAATCATGGTCCCTTTGCAGTATTGCAGTGTAATAAAAGCACAATAAAAGCAACTGCCTCTAACCTGAGTGATTTTCACAGCTTTCCATTTAGTGCCTAGGAAAGTTGCTGTTTTATTTACATTGATTGATCCAGCATTCAGGATTTCTGAATGTGAAGGTCACCTCTTCCTGGATTAAACTGACAGTCCATTACAAAACTCAAAACCAAACCAAACCAAACAGTTGAAAGTGATAGTTTGTCATAAACCTTCAGAATCTCTCCAACTATTGAAGTCTTTTCTCCACACGTGTGCATTTTATTCTTTCATTTTGCATCTTTCATGAAGTGTCAAGTAGGTCTATTTGCTCAGAATACTGTATTTGCAGACTAAAGAACTGCAGGGTTCATGTGCTGACCTGAGACCATGGATACAGCTTGATTGTCTTACCTATAGCTCAACTTTAGCCTGCACCATCTAGCATATTCCCAAATTATGTTTTGAAGCAGCTGAAGGACAGTTTGCACCAAAGACCACCCTCAGCAAGCAGTTTGATGTGAACACCTTATTTTGGAGCATGAGAGAAGGTAGCCATTTGGACACCAACTATGTCAAGTCATTTGTTCTCAAAACCAGAGAAGAGTTCCTGGAGCATTTTATTTTTTAGGAGAGCTTTTGCCTCAAAGAAAAGCTTTGAGCCCTTTATGCATGAATTTCTTCAGTCAGTACCTAACTGCAGCTCCATCATGCCCATCCACCTTGCCAAGACAACAGAGCTGAGAGGAAGAGAGGGATGAAGGGAGCAAAGTCTGTGTGGGAGGTAAAGTTAACATATAAATACACCCCCCTCAGTCAAAGCATAGCCTTGTCTATTTATCTACCAAGCTGCCTGCTGTACCCAAAGAGATGAAGTGGTGCAATGGGACAAAGCAAAGGACAAGTATACTTTCTGTGCCTATTGGAACAACAGATGGACCTAACTTCATTGTTACTCTATTTGCCACTACAATGCTATTTACCTTTGTCTCCATCTGTTCCTTCTTGTCATGAGCTTATGTTGTGAAAGCTCTGAATCAGTGACTGCACCTTGCCAAGCTCAACGGGGTCCTGATTGCTGCCTGGAGACAGGCTGTTAGGCTATACATTCACAAGGAAAATTATGCCGCAGCTACTCAGTGAAAGTTATACTATGCAGTCCAGACAGCTGGGTGTTTAGTGTTTTACTTCAGTAGAACTTGGTGTTAAAGAATGAAATATACAAAGGCCAACACACAGAGAAAAATATGACAGCAAGTTAAAGAGTAAAAATAACTGTAGGGGAAAATGGGGACTAAGGGTATAGTCACCTAACTCCTGGCTTCAGACAGCATTTAAATCCATATGAGATTCATATCTGTGTGTCTCTGCAGAGATTACAGTCAAGAGCATGACCAGAGACCTAGTGTATTTCTAAATATAAATAAATCTGGAAGAAAGGGACGAGCTAATGATACCACTCCTTTTCTCTGATAATTCAGTAACTGAGCACTTCACTTATGATGCAGGACAGCTAATATCAAATTCGTTTTTCTGCCTGGGTAGATATGAACATGTATCTCCAACTACAATCAGTAGGAAGCTGGGTATTGGGAGATGAGATTCAGTCACACTCCGCAGTTGAGTACTATGTGGAAAGATAGAGTTTTCTGGCCCAAAGAAAGATGGAAAGACAGAAAATGCAGTAATGAGTCTATAACTTCTTGCCATGTCAGCCAGCTTGAAGCTAGCAGACCTGAGATTACATCTCTATTGCTCTGTTTTATGTTGGATTCAACTGCATATATCCTACACAATAACTGGATAAGAATCAAGACTCCTAAGGAATGTTATGAGAAATACACTGACAAATACTCTATAGAGATCACCCAGTTGAGTACTATTGACAAGGTAACAGTATCTCTTTTCTTACTTCATTATAAATAGCAAATCATAGTAAAGAAAGTTTAACCTGAATGCTTGAACACTCTTAGATATAAAATTATGTAACTGAGTATCAATTAAAATTTGTGATCCATTTTTTCCACTCATGAGAAGCTTCGACATACAAAATGAGACAAAGAAAAGAGCTTTTGAGGGGAAAGGATAATTTTGTGATAACTGCAGTTCAAATTGCACATAGAATTCTAACCTCCCTTCTTTCATCATGGTTTTAGTCTTATCCCTTAAACCAAGTCCTCTACATGCAAGTGATGAGCATAGTGACTTTTTTTTCCTAGATATCTACTGTAAGAAAAATAAAATCAGATTTAAAGAAGTAGCAAGAACTCATGACTGCAGCAAAAGTTATTTGAAGCTGCCCTTTCAGCTGCTATCATTCTTTATAGTGGCAGGTCTTCCAAGATATGAAATGCTAAGGAGTTTCAAAGCAATCAGAAAAGCTTAATTTCTTTACAGTTGCTCCTTCATGTTCCTATGTCTTGTGTATCAATAGTCATTAAAGATGAGACAGTACATACAGATTCAATTATTATTTTTTTAGTGGAAGTGAATGAGATTATTGAGTTTTCTTTACACTGTACTTCCAAACATTTCTCTATTTGACCAGCTCTTTTTCACCTTTCCTGACTACATCCACATTCCACCTGTCACCTTTACTGTGACTGCGCAGTTATGGTAATCTCTTCCCTCCTCTGCATTTCTTATCCTTGTATGTTTTCTCTCAGTATATCTGTCCTTCTTCACCTGTGCCTATGTTCCTACTCTGTATTCCTCTTTCCTTCCCCAGACTCTTCTTTCCAGTTAGGCGCAGTTCCTGATTTTCTTTACTTCCTCAGCAGTAACACCCGAAGCACTAAAAACCCTAGTGAGACAGACAATACCTAGTCCAGGAGTAGGTTAGAGACCTCAGATCTCGCACCGGTGAGATAACGCCTAAAGTTGCAGTAGCAGTTTAACAGATTATTTTTATTCATTCTGCAAATATTTAACAGCCTTTTAACATGTTGACCTCAGTCATAGTATGAAGCCTGAACGATTTTTATTCATAATGTGTGAAATGTTTAGAAAACAAGTCCTATGACGGGAAGCTGAGGGAACTGGCTTTGTTTAGTCCAGAGAAAAGGAGACTGGGGAGATCTTGTTGCTCCTTACAGCTACCTGCAAGGAAGCTGTAGCAAGGTGGGGGCTGCTCTTTTCTCTGAAGTAATTTCCAAGAGGACAAGAGGAAAAAGCTTCAAGTTGCACCAGGAGAGGTTTAGATTAGAAATGAGGAAAAATAGCCTCACTAAAAGGATTATCAAGAACTGAGCAGTCTGCCTGGGGAGGTGGCTGAGTCACCATCCTCGGACTTTTTTGAAAGATATGTGGATGTGGTGCTTAGGGGCATGGTTTAGTGGTGGACTTGGCCATGTTACATTAATGGTTTACTAATTTTTTGTACTGGCTTTACTGGTCTTTTCCAGCCCAAATGAGTCTGTGATTCCATGATGCTTATGGTGAACAAGGCTGTCGCAGCTGGTGACATGAACATACGGAGTGCAAAACAGCAACTTTTAAAACAATTAGTAAGGTTTTAAAAACATATTCTACCTATAGCATAGCCTTAAACTGTGAAAAATTAACATGCTAAGTGGTTGGATGATAAAATGTGAAGCATATAAAAAAGCTGGCATGAAAAGAAAGGCATTTTTGTCAAAATTACCCTGAAAAAATTGTAAGACTATAGTAGTTGAAAAATATTCATTGTAGAAGGTAATAACACAAATAAGAACAGGAGAATCAATATGCCTATAACAAGAAGCTGTGGTTCCACAATCTGTTTTGTGTGGTGCTATCATTGGCTCAGACTGACAACAGATCAAACGTAGCTCAAGACATGCAAGCAAGACAAGGTTTTGTTATTCCATGAAAAACAAATGTGAAATGAATTTATGGGGTCTACACAGGCACGTTTCCAGAGCCTGATAGGGGTTTCAGTGATACAGCTCCCCACCATCAGACATCAGGTTCAAAGTGCTAAAGATACTTTCAAAATATTGTAAAGCCATATTGAATACCAGTGAACAATATACACGGGAGAACACATTCCTCAAAAAGTATTATGGGAATATTATTACCTGTTGAAAATTCATGTAGCCTATCTTAAAAAGAAAACATGCATTATAGCTGTTTGCTGGAAGACTGGGCATGTCTAATATATCAAGGATGTAATAACTTTGGAACAATTCTGAAGAAGTTTTCAAAAGCTGAAAGTCTCTTAAGCCTGCCATGTTTATGGAACTAACTAGCAGAACAAAATAAATGCAACTACATCTTTGGTGAACTTATGTTTTGGTACCTGAATATGATTTAGTCCTATGTGAATGGAAAGGACATGCGTTTGCAATTTTCACTTAGTAAGGTACCACTGGCTTAATGTTTATAAAACAGCAGCAATTGATGAATATTAAGTCAAATGCTATGCAGTCTGCACTGGCAAATATGGAAGAAAAATGTGAATGATTACTATGAAAGCAAATGTATACTATTGCAAAGTTTGTTTAGAACAGCACTCCATAACCAAACAGAATCCAATAAAACAAATCAAACAGTAAAATATTTTAGTCATATGAATAATAACTATATGAGTAACAGTAATGATATCAAATGGGAGGAATGCATCAACAAGGCTGAATTTAAAAAGCTTCAGCTGAGAATGGGTATCATAATTCATTGCAAAGGTTTAAAAATATTGTACCTTTCTATTTAGAAATCATCCCCTTCTTCTAACTAACTCCCAGAAATCTTTACTTTATAATATAAACCAGGCAGTTGTACAAATAAAAGATCAAAAAAAGTTTGTTTGTATAATTTTACTTAAGACTGAAGCATTTAAGGATATTCTGTTTTATGAAGGTGACAGCATGTGAGTAGGCTCTTCTTTGTCCTATCATCCTATAAATGTTAATGGTTTTGTCCACATTTTAAGGAAAAAAATATCAATGTGAATAACAAAATAAGGGTTTAAGAATCTAAACAATCCTTAACTCCCAAATGGTAATCTTGTTTTTTGGAATCACCTAATTCCATAGGCACACAGATGTCTTTGAGTATCTAAAGTTATTTTCCAACATATGAAATTATATATTCTGGGAAATATGAAGGCACTTCAGGATAATGTAAGCAGCTGCTTAATCTCCCTTAACTGTCAGGAGGAGATGATGACAGCAACCTTAAGCATAGGAAATCAGATCAGGATTTTAGGCCTGTCCAGATGACAGTTAACACCCACAGTTTCCTTATTTAAGGAGAGAACCCTGAAACACTGGTCACAGCAGTGATAAGAATAAAAGGAAGTAAAATTATTTGGACAGTAAGAGATGAGTTCATTTCTCATAACACAAATTAATAGAAGGTAAACTGTAACCACAGGTAGTTTCAATCGTAACATCTCATTACGGTATATTCTGGCTGAGAAACTTCTTCACTTTCAAATGGAGCTGGAGCAGCATGCAGCCCAGAAATGCATGAATCATCAGACCACAAAGACAGTACTATATTGTCTGGGGTTATCACACTCAGCTGGAAAGGAAGACACCTATGTTTTTTGGGATTTTGTAGTTGGTTGCTTTATTTTTTTCCCTTGGCATATTTATTTTTTGTAGTCTATGTTGGTTTTACATTATGTACATTCCTATTCCAGTGATTAATGATCTGCTTTTTCCTAAATTAGATTTAAATTTCCTTTTAACAATTCTCCTTCTGTGCCCTGCATTTTTCTGACTTTGGTAATGTAGAAGCTCATCTAAAGCTGTTTCTGTCCTTCTTACTGTTATTATAGCCTTAGTGTTATGACACTGTCTTGCAGTATGAAACAGGAAGGCTGAGGTCAGTTTGGAGTCAGTCTAGACTATGTGTCTTACCATCATGACTGGTCATTTGGATGACTAAGCAAAGAGGTGGTAAATGGGGATTGTTGTGTTCTTTCTGGAAAAGAAGTTTGCTGTCTTCTGTTCGAAAGATGTTCCATGGAGATGGACAGACACACCAGATGTGTCAACAAGACCATGAAAGATTTCTGATTTCTTTCAATGCAACAAAGATCACACCACTGCAGAGAGATAGATGCCTAATTTACACTGACTCTTAGGTGGACAGGAAGCCTGTTTTTACTTTTCTGAAGTATGCACCGTGTGCTGAGGTACGTAGATTCGGAGGATTGTATTTTCAAAATCAAATATGAGGACATTTTAAATAAAAATAGTCCACTAGTCACTGATTATAGGGAGGGAGACAGTATTCATATTGCAGATGGGAAAGAGTATCCAGTTACTTTTATAATATTTTGGGGTAGTAATACTTAATGACTTCAAGGAGGAGAGCTAACTTTACTGCTCCAAAAATATTTTAAGAGTAGGATTAGGTTCAGTGCAGAAAAATAACCAAAATGCCTGAGACACTGATTTTGGAGCATCTTTGTCTCACCTGCAATAGCTAAACATAAACAACTGTAACTCTCAGTCTTTCTGTGGCTTATTGGTTTTGAAGAAAAACTAAGAAACAAACAGTATTGAATACTGAGAGAAGGAAAGCAGAACTCATTCATTAACATTGGTGAACCACTCAGCCAGCTTTTTTTCCTTTCTTTTTTTAAAGAGATTATATTAAGACTCTCTATGCTTTGATTAGGAGTGTGCATAAGGCACATCAAAGCACCACTTAACATACTCCTCTTCTCAATCTTTTGCACAAAACATACCTGGCAATACTGGGTCACCAAGGAATGGTTAATACAACCTTGTGTAAATCTGTTCCGGAGCTACTGATACCATGGGATTCCTACTGGCAAATCAAAATAAAATCAAAGGGGTTTGCTGAGGTATGTGGTTTTGTTTTGATTTGGTTGTTTATTTGTTTGTTTTGGTGGGGAGGCCATGTGTTGCTAATTCTGTTGTTAATTGACTATTCACATACTGAAGGCTGAGCATATATTTCTGAGTTGAGCCACAGACTCTAACCATATTTGTACTATGATTAACAGGATTTGCTGAGTAAAAAGCACTTTTAAACGTCAAACAGCTTTAGCTGCCCAAGCTGCAGAACTGTATTAAAATTTTGTCAATTAAGAGCTGTGCACCAAATTTAAGGACTCTAACTGATGGGTGTATAAATAGGACTTTTTAGAAGATTTGCATTTTCAGAAACTGCTGAGAGCCCACCCTCAGAAAATCTGCTTTTTCAGTGTATTCTTAGGGTTTTGATTGACAAGAAGGCTAGGACAGGGATGGCTGAAAAGGTTACCGTGTCCCCCATCCCTGCTGTTCTAGAGTCAGATTCTGCAGGAGCACATTGTCAGCTCATCCTCCTCAGTTGACTAACAAGAAAATTGTGCAGGTGAACAGAGCAGGCAAGGGTAGTGGTAACTGTTTTCACCTTCCCGCACCTCCTGCCATGCGTTGGGAAGTGCCCTAAGAAGATAAATTTTCTAAGGGGGAACACTCCGCAAATTCTGAGCTCCTTTAGGAAATGCTGTTTAGACAGTGAAATTTATGGATACTAAACAAAAATCATAGGTGATGCAATCCCAGATTAGAAACCCAAAAGATACCTTCCTAAAATCCTAATTTAAGACTCTAGAGTTTCCACTAATACTCTTGTAAAGCAGTTTACCTTACTGTACCACCATTTACACAAAGAAAGTGTTTTTCAAGAACTTCCTTAGTATCTTACTTTTCTTAAACACCTTAAGTGCTATTGAGCTTGGAAACTGTTGAGCTTTGATATTACAATGCATGCATTTTTGTGGAAACCTTCATCATATTGTTTTGTCCTACTATGTCTATATTTTTCTTTAGTCCATCTATTAAAGTGCTACATGCTTTTCTGCCAGAAAAAAAAGATTACTAAGTGAGCAGCATAAGCAGAATGAAGCAAAAGTTTTAATTTCTTGAATTTGCAAACAGCATAGAGAAGTGTCTACTTCTCAGTAGCCTGTATTGTTCCAACTTTGGACTTCTATAGATTTTCACATGCAGAGCCAGTGACTATATTTATGATTCTATCCATATGTTGAATGAACTCTGAGAACATTAAAAAAAAAAGAATCCTTTTAAACTCAGTAGGAAAGAGGTGCACTGTCGCAGAGCAGGCACTAGAAGATACTCTACCTCATCAAAATGAAATACTGAAACTTCCTGGTTCTGAAAACAGGAAAACAATTATCTTTAGAAGTGTTTCTCCTTCCCCAGCTAACTACTTCACATATAAAACAATGGAACTGTGTTCATACTTCTCCACCTATTTCTCTTATTTTGGCTTATTTTTCTCTTGTACATTTAGTCCCCTGCAAGATCAGTTCTGGTCTTATAGAAGATGTGTGATGGAATAATCTTTGCCAGTTCTTTTGTCCTCTAATTTTTCCAGTCATATAAAGGGATATAGACACCCAGGGATATAGGGATGCACTAGCACAGTAGCAGTACAAACTTTCTGGTGCTCTTGGCCTTCATGCAGAACTGCAGGTAGTAAGAGTCCAAGTAGAGTGGGATCAAGATTTCACGTAGGGAAGTGCTGCCTGGACTCAAATGAGTCCAATTCAGAATAAGCTTGCTGTTCTGTGACAGAAGTGTTTTGATATAGAGAAATATTTTTCCAAGCATTCGGCAAATAGGTCTGAGCTTTTCATAAAGCTAATTCAGCAAAGAGTGTATTATGGTTTCACAGATATGTAGGGTTTAAACATGTATTATTCCCTTTCAAATTACACTTTACAGTGTATTATACCCTGGGAGAAATTATTCATAAATGGCACTAATGAGTGTCAAGCTGCATTGCAAGACATTTTGAAAATTGTCCTATTAATTAATGGAGTAATTAAGCTTTTGTCAGTGACATATCATATTTCTGACAGAAATAGATGGCCTGTGTAAGTCTGTGCTAGGCAGCTATCCAGACAGCCACTGTGTTTAATGGATGGCAGCAATTTAGTCCAGGTTTATGGTGATGGGACCACCTGCATAGGGGGAGCTGGTAACCTGCATACACAAACAGCACTTTGCACTTCTCCTCAGTAAAATCTTCTTAGTTCTAGATTGATGTAGCTCTCCCTAGGATGATACATTAGCTTTTTGCCATTAAACCATAAGTACTGTTTCTCCAAGATTTTGTGACAAAAATGTCAATTAACTTTCAACTTTCGTTTCCATTTAATTTTGCATTCTCCTTCTATTTGCATATTAATGTGAACATGGTGCAGAACTGTTAGATTAAAATACCTTGCTAGGGCTAATAGCATGTAATGCATACTTATTGAGTGTAATAGTTATGAAAACATAAAACTTTTAGAAAAATAGATTTTCAAGTTGCCATCTCCTCCAGGAAAAAAATTGTTTAGACATCTTTCCCATCAGCTGCCTCACAAACACCCTGGGTGGAGGAGGTGACATATACAAAGATAAACACTTCAAATAGAAAGAGGAGGGGGAGAAATTTCGAAGTGCAGATCAAACACAACATGTATATAGATGTATATAGATGATGTATATAGATGCATAAATATACTCTTTTATTTATTTAGTAACAGAACTCTATTAATTCTGATAATAATTTATAGCATGGTTTCATTTAACAAGATCTTAAAATACAGAGGAAAAAGGGCATGCAACGGTAGAACTGCAGTGCTGAACTAATTTTACTTCCGTGGTTACACAGTCCATATGCTTAGATTTATTAGTTGCACATCTTAGAACACAACCGAGTATTTTAAAATGTAGATGAGAAAAATTATTGAACCAGCACTGACATAAAATATCCACTGTCTTACTTGGCATAGAAAGCAGCAAGCTAGCTTCGTCAGTTAAACACTGATTTGTAGGTGACCACTTCATCAGTACACTTCTTGCAAATGAAATACTCATGATGGAATGACAGGGAAGGTTCTTTTGCTGATCAAATGATTTAAAGTCTGAGTTTTGTTAATTTCATGAAGCTGCTAAACTCATCAGAATTTAGACACTCAGGACTGCACAGCATAATTGACATATCTAAAGTGTGAAAATGTCTTACATTTAAAATACTGGGCCAAATCTACTCCTATTATATGTAACTGAAACAATCAGACAAATATCAATGACTAAATTGTCCAAGACTAAATACAATAACTAAATATCAATGTATGTAAAATAACTATTGTCTGATCCCATTCATAATACGAGTTTGTACTGAACTTTCATTCGTCTGTGGCAAAAAAAAAATATATGGAAGCTGATGTAAGAGATAAAACAAATATAATGTACAGGCTTGATCCTCTCCATGGTCAGGAAGACAGCTTGAATATCAGCTCCCTGGATAAGTCCACTGTCCTGAAAGACTCTGGATTTGGACTGTTTAGATTTCATTTGTCAGATGTTTTAGAATATTCCGTCAAGTGTTCCCAACATCACTTCGGGATATTTGGTAAGTGTCCAATACATTTAAATTAAAATGGTGATTCATTACAATGCCTAAGACACAAGAGTTACTTTCTCATAAATTATAGGTAATCTGCACTTTTACATTAGCTCAATTACCAGTAATAGAGTTTTAATGCAGTACTTACATGGTTATAGAGAGAAATCTTCAGTACTACTAGATTTATCTCAAAGAGGAAATGAAAACTAAATTGGAAAGGCTGGTACAGAAGAAATGCTGATAGGGCACCAGGGAATGGAAGCAAAGACAGAAAGCCATATCAGTCACATGCAAGAGAAAAAAAGTAAACATAAGATAGAAGAAGATTAAAAAATTCCATGTGAAGGAAAATTGTAGTGCACTAAGGACACTTGAAGAAGGAGAAACATAGCAGAAAGGGTACTAAAAATGGGAGAAGAAATGGAGAATGAGAAGAGTCACAGAACTGGCCTGCTTTTAGATAAACTCTGAATAATAACATTATAAATGTAACAGAAAATACAAGGAGAATATGCTGATTGTGTGCCTTTTTCTGAAAAATTTATCCAGAGAGAGAGAAAATGCAGAAGTCAGTTTCAAATGATTCCCAGATAGTCCTTTCACTGCTTTAATTCAAATGTGGCTGTTTCCAATTAAATTTTCAAGCTAACTTTAGGTGCCTCCACAATTATTGTGCACTTTTAGAGAGGGTTGAATGGGATCTAATTTGCACAAAATCAGACTGATTTTACTTTAATGAAATATCTAACAACAGACTGAAATCTAGTAATTTTACACACAGGTTGGAAACCTATTCCTGTTCTCTGGATATAGTTCTGTAGATTCATGAATTGGTCTTTTGAAATAAAGATGGGAGTGATATTAATATAATTGGGACACTCACCTAGCTAGAAATCTAATGGTATAGGTGTTTTGGATTTAAATTAACTGGAGTCCAGAATATGGCATGCACCAGTTCATTACGAAAAAGTAGACAAGAAAGTAGAGTTGAAAATAAAAGCTCTTTTTGAAACTTGCATACATTCTCCCCTTGCCTGATGAAATAAAACAAAATAAAAATGTGTTTCAAAAATGATCACAGGAAAATGGGAAAAGAAAAAAAGCATATAACAAACCAACCAAACCAAATCCAACCCAAGCCCCCAAAAAACCCAATCAAACAAGAAAACCCCAAACAAACAAAAAACCTCCCCAAAGAGGGAAAACATAAAACTTCTAGAATCAGAAATGCAGACCTACTTCAAGAAAACAAACAAATAAATAATAAATAAATAAAATCCTGAAATTTGGAAAACCCAGAGTCAATATTCCTGTTGTATCTTGCTTTACCACATGGTTAATTTAGAATGACATACTAAGGGCTCATTACACAGTCTTTGATGAGGTTATTCATCTGGAATATAAGAGACTGTGATTGAAATCTCTCATCTGTGTCAGAGAGCCCAAGGACATGATTCAGGCCTGGTGTTTTGTCCCCAACTTACACTGTTGTTTGCAAGGTTATTTGTAGCCCTGGGATTTTGTACTTGCTCTCCATTTGACCAGAAATTTCATAGTCTAACTGAAAGGTTTTCTGAGTGAAAGTTCTGTAAAAAATGTTATACTCCCACCATTAACAAGTTCCACAGTCACAGAAAATACCTCTCCTGTACCATGACCATGATAAGTACCAGCTCTTGTTTGTTTGTTTGTTTGTTTGTTTGTTTTTTAATAAAACTCCTTTATTGGTTCTCTAAATTGCCTATACTTTACTGTCTGACTCATCCAAGCCTTTTTGCTGCTTTAGAATCTTAAATTATCTCCGAAGCCTTTTTTTTAATTTTCTCTTCAAGCAACAATTGACCACCTCATTTATATCTTTTAGAGCTTGATAGAGTCAAATAGGCTACTTTTTGTAAAATGATTTTCAGCAAATCAGTTGTAGAAACAATTATAGTCTTTTGAATACTTGGATAATATGAATCAGTTGTAGAAATAAAAATCTTCTTCTTATTTTTTTTTAAGTATGTACTGGAAGAAGAAAAAAAGAAAAAAAAACCTCCAAATACATATTGCTTAGAAAAACAGTGGTGGGAAGGCAAATTTTTTATAACAAACAAATCAATCCAAACTGAGAGCACTGAAGATGGCAAATACCAAAGCATTCATCAGAAAGACTAAAAGAGACAAAATAACATCTGAATCCCTTTGTTTTCCTTCAGATCATATATTCTGTAAAGCATAAATACATGAGGAATTAATAGTTTCCTCTAATTTTTAAATTACTTATAGAAGAGACTTTAGCATAGTAAAAAGTTTTTTTGGTGGTGTGTGAAAATAGTGATGAAGAGGATCCAAAGGTTAACAAGCCACTAGCCATGTGATCTTTTATTTGTTTACTAGAAACAATTAATATTCTTGAATAAAAGTGAGGACGATACTAGCAGCAAAATAATACTATTTTTACAAAGTAATGTTTTCTGAAAACACCTCAGACACTGATGTCCTTTTTTAGTCTAACGCATTTTAAACATGCTACAGTATGCTGAAAGCTATGATGCTAGATTGATGATGACAAAATGGCTGAGTTCAGACAGTCATGCCTAGCCCCTTCAAACAAAAGCCACTCAGGAAAATCAGTTGATGACTAGGGTTACTTTGCTCCCTGGTTCTCCAGTTAGGCAAAAAATATAAACACACTGTTTTGGACTAGCACTGAGGCAGTGTAAAAGCAAACCTGAAAAACCTAATTGACTTCAAAAGCCTCTCTATCTTTTGTTTGCAGTGTTGAATCTCTAAGCTGAAAAGTACAAAATGTTCCTGAACTGAAGCAATCTAGAAGAAAGTTCTTGGTAGCAGACCCGTGTTTTGGTGAGCTACAGAGTATTTTCCTTAGCAAGAGAGACACGCTTCTTAATTTAGTTCTATCTTATACCATATATGCTTCACTTATTTTCGCTATTTCCAAAATTCTGAGGATGACGAAGCAAATTTTCAGTCACTGAATGCATACAATTCCTTAAAGTACTTCAAATACTTTAAAGTTCTCTAAGATGAAGTTGCTATACAAACTTGTCTTCCCAAAATAAATCCTGTAAAAACAGGAAGGACATGCGAAATGAACGCAAATATTTTAGATCTGCTAATTTATATAATGCATGCGGATCTGTACACTGCTCACAAACATGCTGCATTTCATTTTTATTCTTCCTATAAATCTCAAGCACAAAGTTGCACTGTAAAGCACAAGTAAGCAAATACATCTTGCTATAGTAGGTGCTTTGATTGCCATCATGAGAGGTGCTCTCCCACAGAGGACTAATTTTTCCTGAAGACTGAATTGATTGGATAGTTTTATTGCTGTTGTAAAATGGCTGAGAGTAGAAAATGTCTTAAAAGTTTTCTTAATTACCCCAGTAATCAAATGCTTAACACTA
>NW_020955458.1:663074-705354 GCF_003031625.1 Empidonax traillii | reverse complement strand
GACAATAAAATAAATGTAGTTATTGCAACAATCTGATGGTTGATACTCCTTTTTTACTAATTTCTTCACCCTTTGTGCACCAAAGATCTACTGTGTTTAGGTTTTCATGTTTTCAAACTTTTTAGTATTTCTTAATTTTCCAAAGTAAACTGGACAGAGCTCCATTAAAACATTAAAGGAGTTGCTACATTCGTATGTGCCTTGTTGCAGACTTTCTGGATGCAGCATGTTCATTTTCTTTGAACATAATCAAAACCGGGCTTTTTATTTTATTCTTTGCTTCCTTAATCTGCTCTTTTATTTTTGAAATGTTCTTTATTTATGACTTGTGAAGCTTTTTCCCCTTCATTTTTTTTCTGATGGCTTATCATCTCTGTCATTGAGTCTGTGCTGCAGCTCTCTAGGCTTTTACTGCTTTAGTAATAAGTCTGCTTTCCCTAATAGCTCTAGCTTGAAGAAGCAAGTATGCATACTAAAAATAATTCAGGGGAAAAGCTTACCTCCTTGAGCACTCCTTATTTATCTCCTCAAAAGTTACGCCTGCTTCCAGAGTGGCTCAGATTCTAGTATGGACTACATAGGATCACTACTAAGTTGACAGTCCTGACTATCCCATATTTATATTTTTGACCAAATCTTATATATTAATTAACCAAGTAGATAAAAGAAACCCACAATCGAAGCCAAAGAAACAGACACATGCATTCATTGGTAGTCATGTCTACAGTTATTTTATTAATAGCAAAGGCCTGGAGACTAATTGATGGTTCTGAGGTGATATGGCATTGACTAGGCTATGATTAGTTGGTGATTAATTTCCTCTATATTAGACTTGGCTCAGAAGGAACTAGCTGCAATAGTTGTAAAAAGAATGAGATAGTGAACTCTCAGTTCAACAGAGTGCTTGGCCCTCTTTCATTTAGCAGAATGAAAACATTCATAATACATGTTTCTGGGATACGAAATTCCCTGAATCATAAAGAACAGGGATCTAAGTCTAGTCTTCCATACTTCAGCTAAAAACCCCTAACTTCTGTCCAGTTCCTGGACAAATTTGGACTACTTGGAATGACCAATTTTAATTTCTTCATCCTTTTATCTACAGAATGAAGTAAAGATATGTTATCATTGGCAATAAGTCTTACACATTTACGTGTACACATATGCCCACATACATACCACATAAGTAAAATATGTACAGAAAAACGTAGAGATTCAACTGCTAATCAAAACTGCATCTGTTCAAGACTCCAGGCTACTCTAGGAGCAATGGCAGATGAAGGAATGCTTTTTTTTGGCAAGCATCAGCAGAAGTCATGGAGAGTGAGATTTATCTAACTAAATATGAAAGTCCTTATTGGATCTGGCAGTTGGTTGTTCTTCATAACTAGTGAAAAGTAATAAGCACCTCTAAGATGTGTTTCATTCTACAGAAGACATTTGAAAGACCATAATATATTATAATATACTGTTTTTTCCTACAAGTGACTAACTCTCTCCCTTGCCTGTGAGAGGACGTTGAGGTGATTGGCTCAGATGCAAAAACCTGTTTTATAGGTGAAATGAATCTATATGCACTATAAGGTTAAGGACAGTAAGAGGTCCTTATTAATAACTTCCTTATGTTTTTCATCGTTATCTCCATTTGAACATACAATATTCTTTAATAGTGTTGAAAGTTAATATCTCTAGGTACTACGACTTAGCCTGCCTGTTAACATTGTCAGATCCCAAATTTTTGGTACATTTTGAGAGAAAGAGATGACAATTTAAGTCTTCACATATTAATGAAGTTTGGTTAGTTCTAGGATTTTATTTTTAGTACTTTTTTGAGGTTCATAATGAACAATGACCTGTTCATTCAAACTACCTATGGAATAATAAACTACTCTGTGATAGACCTCGACCCACTAGGACTAGTAAAATGAACACTGAACTCTGTTCAGAGACTTTTTTTCTACATCTTGATAATGCTGAGATTGTTCTACTTCCACTGCTTGTTAAAATGGATAGGGATGGAAAAGGAGGGAAGAGGGTTTGCAATGCTTCTTTTTATCTAAATGCTAAAAGCTTGAAAATGGACTACTTAGAACTTGAAAGTGCATAGACCTGGCTGAGATGATCTATCTTATTGAGCAGAATTGAGAATTCAGTTCTCTCAGATATTAATACATTAATTATGTTACAGTTATTATTAATATTATTTTTGCTCCTTCTTCAGGACTGACCAGTGATGATGTGTCCTGAGAGGGCTTATGGGAGAAATTTTTTAAGTCATATATTTTTCAGTATACAACAGTACCCAATTGTTCAAAATATATGCAAGAAAAGTTTGACTTTCTCTCCCTAAAACTCTTAGAAAAATCTACATTTTTAAGTGAAATTTTCAGAAGGATACAAGTACAATCATTTCATATTTCTTCAGTGATTAAGAATCACTTGCTCCCAGCAAAAGCAAATCAAAACCCTTACCACTACAAAAAGCACAAAGAATAGTGCCATTAACTTAGACACTTGCTAACTTCTGATCAACCTGCTCCACCACTGGATCACTTCCAGAGTAAGACCCTGGGTTTTTTTGTTCAGATGCAATTCAATGTTTTTTTTGTTTTTTTTTTTTTTTTAATTTGTGCCCATTGTCCTCTCTTCTGTCAGTGACATCACTGACTCCCTGGCCTTCCTTAAACCACCATTTTTTTATACACATCCCCTTGAGGCTTCTTTTCTCCAGGGTAAACAGCTCCAGCTCTCTCAATCTCTCACATGAGCAAAGCTCTAGTCTCTTAGCCATCTTTATGGCCCTTCGCTGAACTTCAAGCATCTCCTCTCTTATACTGGGGAAGAAAGCACTCCTGATGTGTCTTACCAGAGAGGAAGAATCACCTTCCTTTGCTGCCAGGCAACACAATTAAAATTGTTGTAGATATATTTTATAGAGTAAAGAAGGTTTAATAATAAATATAATATAAATTTTAAGATAATTGGATACACTAGTACATATCAACCTTTTGAACTTAAGTTTGCTGATTTTTTATAGTAAACAACAATTATACTTAAATAGAGACAGTTTTCCATACTTTGAGATCTGACCTGCTCTTTCAGTTTGATATCTTCAGGCTTACACTCTATACATGCCACCATAAGCTTATGGATGTGGCATTTCTCCAGACTTTGAATAGGAGTTAACTGGAACCTTCCATTTCAATAGTTTACCTGTAGTCTCTCTATACCAAACATCACAAAGCCTTTCCAGTTAGGCCTCATAAAAGATCACAATGTACTTATCTCAGCTTTTCTCCTGCACTAGCTCTTTAAAAAGCAGCAAATTTTGTAGAGAAGGACTCCATGATCCTTGTGGGCCCCTTCTAATTCAGAATATTCTATGATTCTGTGATTCTGTATCCCTTGGGTCTCATTCTAAAATTAAGAATTGTGTTTATAGTCCCAGAGTTTGTAAAGTTTCTTATGACTAAGTAACACAAAATCTTTTGAAAACACACTCAGTATCCAAACGGATAGATTCCTAATGGAGTATTCTATTCAGATTTCAACAGCAGCAAAATTTATACACCCTTTGTTTTGAACATTAAAAATTTTCTTTTTATATAACTCAAGCTCTTTTTCAACAGAATTTGTTTTCGTTACTGATACCTCATATATATATATATATATATATACACCTCTGTGTGTGTGTGTGTATGTGTTTGTATAAACAAACATTTACAGAGCTTTTTTCCTCAAACAACGAGGCCAACTGGTTTAATTCGCCAGTTTTGTCCTCTACCAAGACTCATCTGCTTTGCTTTCAGTAATTGTACAGAGGTTAGATATAAATTCTTGAAAACTAGTAGCCCTCAATGTGCCCATACTGTCTGCAGATTCAGAGCTTGACTCTGAGTTGGTTTACAGTCTGTGCCTGACTTCCTTTATCATACTTGTTAGGTTTTTCCAACTCAGACTAATAAAGCCAGTGTGGAATATCAGAAGAATTAAAAAGTAAGTGTATTCAAATCTGCCAAATGATGTATTACCTACCTAGATTTTCAATATCAGTTGCCAAACATATCTGGTTTTCCTCATGTATTTCAACTGTTATTCTTTTCCCAAGTCTCTAGCTTCTGTTACATCAGTCGTACTTAACCTTACAGTTGTAGCTATTTCCTTCATAATGGAAATTTTCCTTACTCTAATCTTTACTGCCCTGAATATCTCAACTTCAATATTCTTTCTGTCATATTGTTTGTGGTAAAGACTTCAAGTCATCATGACTAGGCTTCGCAAACAAAGATTTTTGTCTTTTCTCCTTGAGAGTGATCCTGCATGTGTTCTCAAAAGAAGCAGCAGTGTTATAAATGGTGTGCCTCCAGGCCTCCCGACTGAAGGTCAGAGTAGACCAATGGTCGTGATCAATATGGCCAAGGCTGAGGGATTGTTTCAGGCAGTCCTTGTATCTCCTCTTCGGGCCTCCTCTATTGCAGCAGCCAGTGGCAAGTTCCCCATATAGAATGATCTTAGGGAGGCAGTGGTCCTGCATCCTGGAGACGTGCCCTGCCCAACGCAGCTGTGTTCTCAGCAGCATGGCCTCAGTGCTCATGATTGCTGCCTGTTCAAGGACAGACGTGTTGGTCACATAATCCATCCAGTGGATGTTTAGGATTGTACGGAGGCAGCGCTGATGGAAGCGTTCTAAGAGATGCAAGTGGTGCCGGTAAATGACCCATGATTCAAATCCATATAAAAGAGTAGACAGTACGATGGCTCTGTAAACACTGATCTTAGTACTTTTCTTCAGGTGTTTGTTTTGCCACACTCTTTTATGGAGTTTACCAAAAGTTCTGTATGCCTTTGCTAACCTGTTTTCTATTCCTGCATCAATCTTACCGTCTGAGGAGATGATGCTTCCCAGGTAATTATACTGTTGGACTGATTTGAGCACTGTTTCACCAATGGTGATATGGGGATGATGGGAGACTTCCTGAGGTGCAGGCTGATATAAAACTTCTGTTTTCTTCAAGCTGACTTCCAGCCCAAAAAGCTCAGCAACCTCTGCAAAGCAGGATGTTAAATGTTGCAGAGCTATTTCTGTGTAGGCAACGAGGGCAGCATCATCAGCGTAAAGCAGCTCACAGACAAGATGATTTAAGGTCTTAGACAATAAAAAAAGAATTGCTGCCAGATCTCTTTTTAATAAGTCTACTCAACCTAACCTCAGACAACAGGAGTCCTACAGGGCAACCTATTCCATTTTTTTTCCTAAATAGTAGCAGTCAGACCTTGCTGTGCCCACACACTCAACAGCTGCTTCTTCTAGAGCTTATCATAACTCATGTCTCTCTACTAACTTTACCCAGCTAAAGTTAACTAATATGGTCATCACTTTCAATGTGAGGAATCAGTGCATAAGCAGTTGCAAAAGTTCCATTAAAATGCTTTCACAGTTATTCTAATGCAATTTTCAGTCCCTCATTGACTCATAGGGGCCCCTTGAGTATGACCTTTAATGAGCACATCTAAATTAGGTCAGATCAGTCACGCCCTGAGTGACACTCTTTTTCCATTCACTATAAATGGAATTTAGGATGATGAGCTTAAACATAAGCATTGTCAACACCCTGGGCTCAATTCAATTACCTACATATGGGCCACTTTCTTCCACCTGGGATGCAAAGTGTCTAGCTGCTGCTTCCGGATGGTGCAAGTCTGCTACAATGAGATGTGCCGTATCTGTTAGCCTAAGTTAATGGCTTTGTTACACAAACCAAACTAAACATTTTTGTTTATATGAAAAAAAGGATCTACCAATAATGATATTTAAGCTGCTCCAGTATATCTCTTCTGGTCAAAGCTCCTGATTAAAACTCTTCTTCAAGTCCTCTGTGCCATTTCTACCAGTCTTCCGGGGATACCTCTGATACCCTTGAGTTTCTCAGACTGTACCAGATGCCCATATTTTATCAACGGAATTAAGACCTGAGTGAGATTAAATGTGAAATTAAGTACTGACAATTTATGAACAAGGAAAGTCACTTAATTAGGTGTCTTCATGCTAGTATCTGCAGTAAGGTTGATGTCTAAATTTCCATTACTCTGCACAAAGGTCTTGAACTTAATTCATGGTAACTATGGCCCTTTGAGAGTCCTTAGACAGCCAGACACCCGTGGGATAGGATGATGTTGCACAAGACTTATGGACTACCTGTGAAGTTTTGCAGTGGAACTGGAGATTAGCCCATATGTCATATTTCAGATAGCACTGAACTGCTATATGTGTGTGTGTGGTGAAACTTTGCAATTCCCAAATCAATAAAATCACATCGTCTAAATATTAGTCTGAAAAGCTGAAGAGACAAACTAAATCTCACTCCTAAATTAGATGTTATTTGTCTTCTTAAAAGTGACTGTTCAATTGGCAAAGTGGTAAAATGATTAAGAATTAAAAAGAATATAATTCCTGTAACTATTAGTAGTTATATAGAACAGGCAATGGTCCCAAAAAGGCAAAATGTTAAGTTAAAGTTTTTGGTGTTAAATTAAGTGCTATAAAGATGTTCTTTTCATATAAATTATTTATAAAACACGGAAGAAGTCAAAGCTATTCAACCCTTATTTTCTTTAGAAAAAAAATGAACTCATTTCAAATTTTTTTCACAAGAAAGTATATGCTGCAGATACAGTAGCAGGTTTCTTGCAGGTCTATCAGCTGAATATGTTTTATAATATTTCTTTAGTGAGCACTCTTTCAATCAAGTTTCCAGTGGGTTTGGTTTTGTATTACTTTATTCCAGTGTTATAGTAACTAAAAAAAACCAATCAACAACAACAACAACCAAAACTAAAAAAAAACTCAGAGCTTAAGAATACTGTTAGAGTCTGAAAAATATATCTAAAAAATATTTTTTCCTCAGGGATTAGAAGGATAGCACAGCATCTTCCCTGTGGAGAGACTGAGTAACCTTAAATCTTTTCTGCCTCTTTGCTTATTAAATTTAAGTACATAACATACTCCATGGTTGATTTGAAGACATGCTATTCAACTGAACCAAATTTACAGCTATGTTAAATTCTCCACAGTGAAAATAAAATCCATTGAAGCTGATAAAAATTTACCCCCTTTTTCCTAATGCAGATCAAAGAGAAGGATATCTTTTTATGTTTTCAGTGTTTATATTTTAACAAGAATTATAACCTCATTTTTAACACCTCTTTCCAAATTATGTGACCTAGTGTAGAAAAAAATCAAAGCGTCTTCACTGTTCATATTATAATTTTTTCTAGTTGATATTTTGAATACTTTTGCTGATGGCTCAGAAAATACTGGAGTTAAATATAGCTACAAATCAAAGAGAACATTTAACTACAATAACAAAAGAAAGGCTTCATAACCAATAGAAGAGGCACTACATTATTTCCTCCCATCCCCCCAGGGAAAGGGATAAAGATTATGAATGTAATAGGGGTATTTCACCTGAAACATCACTAGGGAAAAAGAAATAAAAAGACTGCAACTGTCCCAGCTTATTCCTGCTCCTTGTGCTGTTCCTAACAAGGACATCAGAGTGGTTTGGGAACTCACTCCTTATATAAAAAAGAATGGCACTTTTTCTGAGCACTGAAACTTTATAATCCTTAGGGCTTATCTCGATAGTAATTAACCTCCATGGCAACTAGCCAGATAAAACTCCATAAATCTCCTGGAATCTTCAACCTAGAAACTAATTTATTTTTTCTTCTTCTTTTAAGGAAATTAAAAAACAATCTTAACTTTCAATCTAAGCAACAACAGAATAGTAAAGGAAAATGGTTAAATTTTCACCATATTTTTTTACTTTTCAAGTAAATATATTTGAATGCCTATTGCAATATTAAATAACATAGGCTAAAAACTTTTGAGAAATTTCTTAAAATGTCAGAGACAGATTTCTGTTATGGTAAGGTGACTGGCAAAAAGCCTGCTTCTTTGGATATTATGGAGAAGGAAACTGAAAGAAAAAATACTAATATCCAGATGAAGAGCAAAACGGATTCATAGTAACACATCAAATTTTTATATATTTCGTATTGGTAGAGTAAAGAATGTGCCTAAAGTCATTCATGTCCTAAACCATTTGTCTAAGTATTAGTGTGAATTGCCATCCAAAGATTCCTTACTTACAAAATGATAGAATTATAGAATGTTTTGGCTTGAAAGAAACTTCTAAAGATCATCTAGTTCCAACTCCTCACCATGACAGGGACAGATTTCATTAAATAAAGCTGTTCAACCTGACTTCGGACACCTCCAGTAATGGGACATTCACGACATCTTTGGGCAACCTGTTACAGCATCTCACCAACTTCACAGTAAATAATTTCTTTCTTATGTCTAATGTGAATTTTCCCTCTTTTAGTTTAAAACTGTTACCCTCTGTCCTATCACTACAGCCCTTTTAAACTCTCTCTCTCCATCTTTCTTTAAGTAATTAAAAGACTGTGAAAAGCTCTCACTGGAACCTTCTTTTCTCCTGGCTGATCAACCCCCGCTCCCTCAACTTCTCTTTATAGAAGAGGTGCTCCACTCTTCTGGTCATTCTCATGGCCCTCCTCCATAACTGCTCAAAAATTTCCATGTCTTTTTTATTCTGGGGACCCCTAAGCTGGACGTAGTACTACAGATAGTGTCTTATGAAAGTGGGGTAGAGGGTGAGAGCCACCCAACTTGACCTGCTTGTCACCTTTCTTTTGGTGCAGACCTGGATACGTTTGGCTTTCTAGGCTGCAAGCACACTGTGCCTGCTCATATTTAATATTTCACTCAACAGTATCATGAAGTCCTTCTGCACAGGAGAGCTCTCAATCTATTTATCCACTAGTCAGTACTGATTTTAGAGATTGCCTCAACCCAGGTTCTGGACCACGCACTTAGCCTTGTTGAACTTCATAAAGTGCACACAGGCACGCTTCTCAAGTTTGTCAGGGTCACTCTGGATGGCATCTGATAGACACCAGATCAATTATTATTGGGTTAGAACCACCCTGTGGGGAGCGTGTGTGTGTGTGTGTGTGTGTGTGTGTGTGTGTGTGTACAGGGAAGGGATGGGTCAAACCTCATGAGGATAGGATGGCGTTATGTCCCTCATGACAGCTCCCAGAAGCCCACACAGGGAAGCCCTGAAGTAGCTGTCAGTCACAAACAGCCTGGGAAAATTATAACACACCACACCTCCAGGAGCCCCTAGGCCAGGCTCAGATTGGCAGGGACAGTGAGGACATTGCCCCTCCTGCTAGTTTGAAACCGTCAGAGTGGCTGATGGGTCAGAGATGGGTTGACCATAGGGACAGAGCAGATAAAACTAAAGGCATGTGTTTGCCTTGTGTCACAGCCCCGCCACTTGGACTTGTGAGAGCTGGTCTTCTATAAAGTTCCAGTGGTAGCTCTCTATCCCTCTTTCTCCTTCTTTCTTCTTACTCCCTCTACTTCTCTTTCTCTGCTCCTTTCTTGATGCTTAGGGTGGCTTGGAGCTGGATGGATTGGATCTTGACTTAGGTTTTGTGGTTTTATTGCATCTTAAGTGTTGTAGATTTATTGAATCTTGATTTAAGTGTTGTGGATTGGTTGGATCTTGACCTAAGTGTTGTGGATTAATAGCATATGCTGAGTCAGTATTGTGGTGCAACATGTTTGTTCAGCTTGTGTGGTGCCCTTTTGAGCTTTGACCAAGTTCCCTTATTTGCTCCCTAAAACTAACAAAGAAATCCCTTGGGAACAAGCTCATGGCTTATTCTTTTGATGCTATCTTGAGATATTAAAGAATCCTATATCTATATATTAAAGTAAAACTCCTAGCCAAGCCTGTGAGCCAGCAGCTCCCGGGGTGGAATCTTACAGCATCCCTTCTTTCTAATACATAATTCATCACTTAGTTTGGTACCATCCACACTATACCATTAGTAATACATTGAACACTATCTATTCTAGTACAGAACCATGAGGGACACCACTGACATTACTGATCTCTGATTAGACATAGTGCCATGCAGCACTTCAAATGCAGCCATCAAGCCAATTGCTTATCCACTGAATAGGCCATCCTTCAAATCCATCTCCCTCCCGTTTAGTAACAAGAATGTTGTGTGGGACCTTGCCAAAGGCCTTACAGAAGTCAAGTAGATGATATCCATAGTCTTCTCTTGTCTACCGAACCAATCACTCCATCACAGAAGTGGAGTAGTCAGGCATGGTTTACCCATGGTGAAGGCATGTTGACTGCTTCTAGTAACCTCACTGCTGTTCATACTTGACATATCTTCCAGAAGGATCTGTTCCAAGATTTTACCAGGTACAGAGGTAAGGTTGAACTATGAATAAAATTTACTGTAGTCACATACACCAACTAGAGATGATATAGAGAAAACTTCAGCAACTGAAAATCTGAAGCTCACCATGTTTATCTTGCAATTAGCAGTAATTAATATATAGACATAGTTACATTCTTTGCCTATAATTGGTGCTACTAATTGGTTATTGATTTCTCTTAAGTAAATGCAGTTGCAAACTTTCCATTTAAAATGAATATACAGCGAAGAAAAGTTGCTGTGATGGGGACAGCTGAAGGATGAAATACCAAGCTGCTTTTTGACCCTACCTTTGAAATGAAGAGAGGTTCTTCATTTTATCTTTACTTTTCCTTGCCTGCAGCAAACTCTCAGTATCTCCTTCAAGTCAACTCTGATTTTCATTTGTACTGTCATGGAATACAGCCATCTCATTCAAACTTTAGAAAAACTACCCAGTCAATGGAGAAAAAAAAACCAAACCAACAACTAACTGGAAATATTTTTCTATTAGGTTACTGAGTTGATCACATTCAGCAGAGGGTGTGAGAACTCCAGATTTTTTGACAGAAGGAAAACCTAGCTGTGGCAAAACCAAACAGAGGAGGGCAGATGATGAGCAAGGTGAGGAGGCGAATTGTAACAGTTCAGGCATAGTAGGCAAATGTAGCTTAACATTCACTGAATGTGAGAGAAACATTAAAAGCAAAAAAAAAAAGGTTTACAGATATTTTGCTCTAGGAAAAAGAAGAGTGAAGAAGGGAGAGAAGTGAAGCTGCATGAAATAGTTACAACCAAGTTTATTCAACCCATTTGGATGTAACAAAAGGGTGCAAAAATAGAAAAGATGAAGTTGTTAACATGTCTAAGACAACCTATAACTCCACTGATGGACAGAAACTTCTAAACGGTTACGCACTCCTAAAATAACCCAAACTACTTAAGTTTTACCAAAAGTAAAACATATAAAATTCTGGAATAACTCAATTCAATTTATAAAATAAAAATTATTTACTGTGTGTTGGATTTTATTTTGATTGTGTTTTTTTTTTTGCTTAGTTGGGTTTTTGTTTTATTTTATTTATTTTAGGTATTAACATAGACTTATTCTGTGTAGAAAAAAATTAAATTTCAAGAATAATAGAGCCCTGTGTTTTGAAAATACGAATTTCCTCCATGTATCCTCTTTACCCCTCTCTGAGATGTGACACTCTTTGCCATGAAAAGAAATGTATTTGAGGCTTTTAATAGGCTTCAAACATAAATATATGAATAGTATGGCTTCCAGCAAAGCTGGGATCTGCAGGTTTTCACAGTTTGTATAATGTGAAAGACCATAGATAATAGCTAACGAACTGAACTCTTAGGGATAGCATTTTATGATCTTAACATTTTTCAAGAAGTCCTATAATTTTGTCAAAACCTGATGAATCTCATTTTAAAAACTTTGAAAATTCCAGGTAAAGAACTTAGGACTAGGATCGTTGCTTAATAATTAAATTTAGTTATAAAAGAAAGGAAATAAAATGAAAAGAAAAAAATCCCAAACAAGTTGTTTAACAGATGGCTCTACTAATTTGAAAGTTAGGAGCATACGGTAGCTCTCAACTGCCCCTCATTAGAAAAGGCGGTCCTCATTCTAGACCCAAATTTCGCACCAGCCTACTCATACCTGCTGTTCTCACTTATATTACTGTAAATTATTTACATCAGATAAGATAAATCATGAAAACATGACTGTTTAAAAATCTCATTTATTTACTGGAAGGACTGAATTTCCAAAACTGTTCAGAATCCTACAACTTCTCTTCCAGCATATAAGTGAAGGTCAGATATCTAAAAGAAATCAGAGTCAAGGAATCCTTCTTATTCTCATTTTGAGCTTGTGAGCACACAGGAATCTTGTATTTCTGGTCTATTTCATAGGAGTTGAGTTGGTATCACCTATCTTAAACGTCCATAGCATGTATCCCTCTGTCTGAGCTAATCAAAGTAGATTTCTTCTACACACAGTGGCAACAAAAGCATACCTCTAAGTGCACTATTAGGCTGCTTTAACCTTCATGATGCTAGGAATTTTACTCCAAAAGCACTTATTTTTCTGTGTTGACTGGTCACACATCTAGTGTAACTGGCTCAGATGTAAATATTTACGCTGTAGACTGGGAAAATTAGGCAGTTAGGCATCAGTCAGTTGGTGGTGAGCAGTAGCTTTCATCTGGATTACTTTTCTTTTTAGGGTTTAATTTCTCTCTCTTTGTTATTTTCCTTTCCACCACAATTTATTATTATACTTAGTATATTATTATACTACTATTACTATTATTACTATTGAAATATTTTTAAACTTTTTCTTATCTCAACCCTTGAGTTTTCTAACTTTAACACCTCCAGTTCTCTTCTCCCCATCCTTCTGGGTCAGGGGGGAGTGAGTGAATGTCTGTGTGGTGCTTAGTTGTTGGTTGGAGTTAAACCACAATAGATGAACATATACATACTTTTTTTTGTCTCATGAAATACCCAGTCAATGGTGTTGACCCAAGTATGTTAGAATTTTTTAAAAGTGATATTTACCTTTCTGTTTCTCCTATTTTGAGGCATGTTTTACCATGTGCTAAAGCACAGGCTATTGATCTGAGGGGCTTTCATCCTGTCTTGTACTACATTCAGCTCCTCTGTTGTCACAGTGCAGCCCACACTGCACAACATCTGTTTCTATGGTTAGAATAGAGCAGGTTGATTTATTTTTTAATGAGGCTTTTTCTTTAATAAAATACTTTTTATTCACACGTAGCTCTTATAAGGAAAGATATATATTTCAGTTAAAAATATCAATAAAAATTCTTGGGATATATATGGTTATTACACCTTTAATAGTCTGATTCAGAGGGTAAATTATTTGTCTAACAATTAAACTAATCATTTATTTGTTAAATGGCAGACATTTGAAGGGTTTTCTTTATCAAAATTGTGTCCTTTGGCAAACAAACATGTTGTACTACACAGGCATATATAACATTGTGTCTATAGTGTATGCTGCTAGGAGTCAAAACAATGGCAGAGAGAAAGAAAATAAGAGATGCATCAAAGATTAGCCTGAGGAAGCTGGAGTGATACAGTTGTGTTGTAAACTGTATAGGGATGAGGGAACACTGAATTATTGCTCGAGTGATAAGGCTGGATTGATGGAATTTAGAGGATGCAAATCACCAATGTATACAAAGCTCAATAATGATAAGAACATAAAAGGCATTACATTAGGAATTTTAAAAAGTTCAGCTAAATCAGTATCCTTTTTTTTCCCAGAAGCAGCCCAAAGCAGATGACTATGGAAAATAAGAATAAGCATGATATGTCCATTGAATATTCCTTTCTTTAATTTTCAACAATTTATACTCACAGATTGCATAAGAATGAGATGGCTTATGCAATCAGTAACTTTCAGAGGATTTCTGTTAAGAACTGGTCCAAACTTCATTTGTATCCATTTCAGCTTTCTTTAGCTTCTCCAACTAATCCTGACACTATCAGAAATAAAATTTACTTAATGTAATAAGAGTGTAACAAACTTTTTAAAGTAAACAGAATTCACCATAAAATACTCTATTGGTGCTTTACTCTTTGTAATCTCTATGTTTTCTATACCACTCTTGTCATACTATTTTTTGGTTGATTGATTAATGTTTTTACACTTTTATTTATGATTGTATAGTTTCTCTTTTTTTTTTTTTTTCCTGTTTGAAACTGGATATTTTCCATTTGATTCTCTTCTGCTTCCTTCATATCTGTTTGCATGCATACCAGTGTTCTCACCTCTTCATTTACTGCATAAAATATTTGATGTCTTTGCACCCTTTTGTGTATTGACACCTTAGCATCCTTTTACATATGTGTACACTGCTCCTGTGTTTATTCAATTTTTCTAATGCTTTGATCATTTCTTATTTATGTACTCTTCTATTCTCATTTTATCTCTAAGCAGTTTCATCTCTCCCTTTCTACTCTGGATACATAATACACATTTTAGTTCCCAATCTTTTGTTATTCAACAAATTTTCTAATGTGAAAATTACCTCAGAAATGTGAAAATTACCTCAGAACCAATATTAATTTGATTTGGGTCATTTTATAATTTCAGTACTTGTTTTACTAGTCTGTCTTTCTCTCCTAGCACAAGGCTATTTTATTTATAAATTTATGAAAAGTGGAAGCAAGCAAAAAACAGAAGAATGAGAACAGTTTTGTGTCTATGTTATATCCAAGTCTACTAGAAAAAGCATTGTCAAAAAATATTGTCAGAAATCTGTAAAAAGAAAAAAAAGAAGAAAGAGGAGTTTTTTATTTATTTTATTTTATTGTATTTTTACTGAGTATGTGAAGAATCCTGACATTCCACAGAGATGAGAGGTTCATGTGACAGGTTTTACTTGGTAATGGATGTAGAATAAAGATGAAAACGAAACTAAAACAAAAATCTATTTGCTAAGCAATGTGAAATAAATGAATTATATTCTAAGTATTGCACTGTTAAAAGTGCAGAAACTTGATAATGAATGCGAGTTGGTCCAATAAATGTAACGTTTGCTAATATCTCTTTGCTGCCACTGAAAGTAACAGCAACAAGCAAGAGAGCCAGTACCTGTAAAAAGGTAAGGAATATAGCTAATTAAAGCAATTCAAATTGCTTTTACGCTGGTCATTCTGCAAAAGTGGTCTCAAACACATAATGAATCATGAAAAATATAGAGACATATTTAGTTTTAAAGCCAAAAATATCCTTAAGTAAAACTACAAAGCATGAGCACAGAGTAGTTTAGAGGTGTAATATAAAATTAAACACTGACAAAATCACTAGAAATATATGAAATAAAAATGGTTTTGGCTGCTGTTGTTATACTCAACGTGCAAATGACGAGAGTAAAATCTTGCTTAGCATTGTTCTGAAATATTTACGCTAATTTGCAAGCCTTCCCAAATACTACCAGGAAATAGCCTTTACCTAGGTCATATTTATTCAGGCAAATTATTTAATTCAAAGAGATTGTACTTTAAAATATCATGGAGGGGGGGAGAATAATGTGTCATAAAATAAGAATATCCTTCTGGGGAAGAATAAATGTTCTTGTAAGGCAGTATCCTGTCTCCAGCAGTGATCAGCTGCAGATGCTTGAGAAAATAATGTAAGAAAAAGAACCTGTGCTCTTTCTACTCTTGCATTAGATCTTTATGACAAAAGTGTATCTGGATCACCTTTATGTGGTCAAGAGTCATAATCAAGGTCATTTTGTTGATCATTGTTAAGCCATGCAATGTTTAACTCTAATTTTTTTTAAAGGTCATCTTAATTTTGTTACTTCACTCATATATAAAGATCTCATTTCCTCCTCTATGACTTTAAAGGTCATTCTTCTGAAAGTTGTTGCCTGTGTTCAGCCTTCACTCTATCCCAAGGAGTTTTACTTGATTGCTTTATCTGGGAAATTTCCTTGGTTTTATCCTGTAATATTTAAGAGTTTTTTCCATTAAAGGAATGCAAAATAAATTGGCAGACAAGCCATATTTCTGTACAAACTGTCTGTTACCATCAGAAGGGGACTCCGTTGCATCTGCCCCAAACTACCTATCACCATATTCTTATTATTGATCATCATAGTACATTACTCTGGTGCCTCTCAGAACAGTTTGCTTCCTGTGTTGTCCCATGTATGTTTTCCAGATACCAGAACCACCTGAATTAGGGATGTTTTAGCTAAATCTCAGACACTTACAGACAGTTAATGAAGAGGTCATTTGTGATATTTGAAAACACATTGAATCAACGTACAGCAAAACTGCATAACAGCTGTATAAATTTTATTATACATTAGTAAACGTTAGCATCTAAAAAAATCACATAATCAGTTGCCTCGTGAGAAACAAAATGCCCCATTCTTTACCAACATTATTGAATAAAACACAGAGTTCCTTCAGCTTACTACTTTAAGACAAATGGCTCCTAAAATTTTTGAGGAAAAAAGGAAATATTGTAATCTTCTAAGACAACAGCATTTTTAGACTTCCAAAATGTTTTCCTCCAGTTGACCTACTTTCAAAATAAGTTTCTTAGCTAATTCTTACGTTGCTTAGTATATGGCACTGATTTCATATGATAGATCTAGACTTACATTATATACGTATTTACATAAATACGCATAAATAGAGACATATAAATACATAAAGAAATACCTATGTGTGTAAGTGTATATACAGACCAGCTATATCTATAGGTATGTGTCTGTGTCTATGTTTATGTTTATGTAAAATTTCCTTTTGGCCTTTGTATGATCCACTGAACTCCCTGCAATTTTACATGGAAAACAAAGGCTGGCTGAAGGCTGTCATTGAGGATGGGAATAGTGCTATCAGATACAGAGATGAGAACAGGCTGGGCTGATTGTTGAATGTGGCACACCTATGATGTTGTCAACAATAAGGTTGCAAATAAAGGTCTGAAGAAAATAATTCTCTGCAACCAGCTTCCTAGCAGAAAAAAGGAGCTTTTTCCTATGAAGCAGAACTTCAAAACACTGGTATCTAAGACTAATACACCAAGTCTTTTTAAAGCAGCTCTCATGTAAAATGGGAGAACTAACCTCACATAAATATTTCTGATTAATGTATTAGTCCACAAGAACCACATATTTCAAGGTTTAAGAGACACTTATTTCAATAAATCTACAGAGAAGAGATTTTTGAGACAAAGTTTAAGTTAAAAGAAGTGGATTTGGTGCAACACTGTTACTATTTTGGTAATATGTATAAAGTGCAGACACATAAGCACATCTATACAACACATTTATACAAATAAAATGACTGGTACATTCTGAAGGTGGAAAAGAGAACTTGCTAATTGCTTGTAGTTAAAAAAAAACTTATTTTTAATCTTGTCACATACATTCATTTTCCCAGTGTGGATCAAATGAAACAAAAGCCTTCAAGTGAACAATTTACAAAATCAGATTTTAAAAGTTACCTATATAGCCTAACAGATGGGTCGTTGCGTCACTGGTGATATTAGATTGTGGTCTTTTAAAAATGAGCATTAATATTCTTTTAAAGGTTCTTATATTAAAAAACATTATTTCTATGATAACCACACAGTAAATGCTGATCTGATTAGTTTCTTGATCTGTGTTAGCACTTGATAATGGAAAGAGAAATCAGAACCGACTCCCCTGAATATGTTTTACAATTATTGTATCTCAGATATCAGTAACACAAAGCATATTGCCCGGGTGTTTGATACACATGCAGTTTTGTCTATTAGTCTGTCAGTCACTGGTACCAGGGCTGTGTCTCATCCATACAGTTCTGTATTTTTCCTGTCTCACAATACATTCTGTAAAACCCTGTTAACATCCTGCAAATTACTGCATTGCATAACTGAACTTTATCTCAACTCCAGTTAATTAAATCAATAGTAAGCCCTGGGCTTTGCACAAGCAATACTGATGGGCATTGACTGACAGCATCATCACAGCATAAAGCTTTGCATAGCAAGTTAGTTCTTCTTCCTTCTCTTCATTACAGTTGTTAACATTTTTGCTACGTCTAGTGGATGGCAGTTATTCAGCCAGGGTAGTAATGTGGAGTGTAATAAGAAAGCAAGAAGGCTTTGTCTGTGCCTGAATTTGCCTAGTGAGAGTTGTGGTGTGTAAACAGCCTTGCTGCTGGTAACATGTTGAAAAAATTTAACCTTAACAACAAGAACAAAACTACACTTTTAAAATCCCTTACATAATTCTTTATAAAGAAACTTAGGTGTTCACAATGGCAGTGTAATAGTGACACCCTGTACTATTATCAGTGATCCTTGCTTATAATGCTCTGGAGATATAACATACACACATCTATATATATATTCAAACTTGCAAAGGTGAAACAAGACACAGCTTGCATCAATCCCCAAGAGATGTACTGCAGCTATTTTTTCCTAGACACAGGAAATTAATTTGAGATATGAAGTTTCCAAATTCAATTTTTTAAAGTTATAACAAAAAGCAAATATTTATACCTATTTATGTTCTGCCTTGAAATAATTGCATAAGGGCATAAATTAATATGAATATATTATTTTTTTGTTTACTACATGTCTCCTAGAGTCCTGCAAAACTTAAATGCTTGACTTGAAAAAAAGTGCATGAAAGAGAAAATGGCAATTAAAGTACATTGGTTACAAGGGTCCTATCACTATCCATGGCAGTAACAGACCTCTCAAAGAATGCATGAATTTTTCAATGGAAAAATCTTGATTGAAAAAGAGTAGATATTTTTTCTTCTAAAATATGTTACTTTATTTAAAACTTCTTTTAATATTTACAGAAAGCATTATTATTCCTTTTTAAAAAGAATGGTTTAACTGTGTTTGAATAAAATTTTATGATGTTCCCATTAAAAGATTCTATTTTCAGTAGGTTATACCTGACATAGTTTAACATTATTACTCTTATTATCTGTGTCAGATGCTTGTCTTAACCTGATTTTATTTGTTTTAACTTTCTGGGAAGATTTCATGCAAAGCTTATTCCCTCAAGCTAAACAAAATAGGTTTTTCATATATGATAAATTTTAGATCATCATGACAGTTTCTTTGATATCTCAGTTTCTCTACACTCTGGAACTAATAGTTTATTAAAGAATGTTTCTGTATTTTATTTTTTCAAAATGAATATTATTTTTAAGCTGCAACTTTGAATGATACCAGAATTTTTAGTTAAAGAGACTTGTTAAAATTGAAAGTTTAAATTTTTAAAAATCCAGTATTTCTGAAAACACCTCTTTCCTGATCATCGTTGTAGCAAAAATAGATTCCCTTCCCAGAGCTTATGAGTATGTTGCAAGCTTCAGAGATGCAGTTCATTTATATCTTTCCCCAAAGCACTTGGTCCTCTGTTCTCCAAACAGAAAAGAGGAGGTGGTGCCAGTATCTTCATCCTTATATCATATCTATGTTGTTCCAGACAAGAAGGACAGGAAGGAAATGTGTGTTACTTCAATGATCACAATGGATCTAAGGCACTGATCCATAGGAAGCAAGGATGCCAAAAACACCCAACTGAAAAGGCAAAGCCTTAAGTCTTCTGTCATATAGAAACTAGGAATATGACAAGGAATTCACAAAGCTCTATGATTTCTAAAATGAGATTTGAAAGTGGAGAAGAAACCAGTTGAAAGCTTGATTGGGACTAAAAAGTGGTCCCAATATTAAAAAAAAAAATAATAAGAAGTTCAGAAAAACGGACTAGCATCACATATTTCACAAGAAAGGAAATTAATTAAATTACACAAAACATCCAAAAATCCTGCAGATGGACAAATGTTTCCCAAATAAAGATCTTTCAAAGTTTTCCTGCAAAAATGGTAGACTTTTTTTGTGGGGGGAGAGGGACAGAGGGAGGGAGGTGAAGAAATAAGAAAAATCATGTGAAAATGGAAGTGGAATGTCACTGAAAAAATGACACATTCTGGAAGAAATGTGGCATTCCCATAGAGTTCTACTCAGCCTATTCATACTCATAGAGAACTCCACAGTTCTTTTTAATCCAATCTAATTTGGATGATTAAATATTTTGAACTAGCTGAAATGTAATAAAAACAAACTGTCAGTCATATTTTCTCTGTCTCCCTGAGAAAAGAGGGAACTGAAGGATAAAAGGACACCACAAAAGTTTGTGTGGGAGTTAGGAGAGCGCTAATGTTCAGAGGAGGAGATCAAAAGGACAGTAGAGGTTGTGCACAGACTACAGGCACTGGGCCCTGTTCCTAGCAGCGGAGTCTCCAGCTGTGGGTGTGGTACTATATTCTGCAGCATCTGCAAGAAAGCTGTTTGATTTTATCCCCACAGGAGTCTTCCTCAGGGTGCCTGAGGGCTACAAAAGAATCAAGGGAAGACTTGCTGTACTGCTTTGGTCCTTACACCCTTCTGTCTTACTGCAGTGCTGATACCTGGCACTGTCCACTCTGCCTCTGCTTAGCTTTATTCAGGACACAGAAAACCAATTTATCTCAGCTACTTTTTACCCTCTTTAGCTTTATGAAAATCTTTAGTGAAATGAGCTCAGACAAATACATTTTTCCTAGGGAACTTTTCAAGGAGCATGTGTCCCCTTTTGCCCTGTAAATGCAGTAACTATCAGTATAGTTATACTGATGAATCTAATCCATATTTTTTGTAATGTTTCATCCCCTAGATTCCCCTGTGTGCTGGTTGATGGAAACTTAGGCTACTCTGCAGCACTGCTGGTGGGCCAGCATCTTGTTTCTCATGGGTAAAATTCCTGTAATGTCTCTGGTAAAAGCCTTTGTCACAGGTGACGGAGGTAGGGGAGTAATGGGAATACAAACATGCTGCAGTTTGCCTAAAGTGCAGAAACATCTGCTTGAGTCATGAGTGGCTTGTTGGCTGAGTTCACCAGGGGAGAATCTGGCAATTAATCTGAAGTGTCACTACATTCGATACAGATTGTTGTAGAGGGCTTCTGGGGACATCAAGGTAGCTCTGGTGACCAAAGACTGCATATGTTTCTGTGGTTTATTAATTTTTAAAGACTTCACTGCACTCAAATAGTAAACTTTTTCTAAGAATAAAGTCTATTCAGTGACTTTCTCCATAAGTGGTGACCTACTTTGCGGAAACAGGTATTTCAGTATGAATATGGGAGTTTCTAAGAAGATTCATATGCCTAAAAATTACAGTTCATGAAAAAAGAGCAGTTATTAGTTCTTTAAAGGAACAGGCTCTGAGATAATAAAATTTACACTGCTTGGGGCCAAGTTTGCACTTTAGACTAATTGGACTAATTTTCATATGCAAAACCAGAAGCAGAATTTGCCCTTCTTGATGAGTTCACTTCTGTTTTTCTACATGTTTGAAAATAAGATTCCACTCTGAGATCATCCTATAGTCCCTGGACAAGTATAAGAGCTTTCAAAATACTATTTCAGGGATCTTGCCTAATCTGAAATCCATTAAAGACTATGAAGTGCAGAAAATGGCATATGGATTATATATGTGCAACAGATCTTTTTAAAATTCCAATTTCTCAATTTTTCCAACATGCTGTGCAGTATGTATCATGTACTTCAATGTTGCTATGTGCATCATCCAAGAAAACTGATTCAAAACCCACCTCAAACAGTAAAAATTATTTAAAATAATTCTGGGTCGGACCTTAACAGACTTCCAGATTCCTAATTATCTTTAATCACATTCTTTTTAAAATTCTTATTTTTATTGTTTTTTGATTGGTTGATTGGTTTGGTGGGTTGTTTTGTTTGTTTAGTTGGTTTTTTAGGTTTTGTTTGTTTTGTTTGTTTGTTTGTTGTTTTTTTACAGATACCTTTGCTAAAGGACCTTATGGACTGGATTTTTCAGTAAAGCTGCATGCAAGTTTTTCTGTTGACTAGGACTGGTAGTTAGTTTCCAAGTGAATAAATTAGGTGATATTCTGCTGTTTAAATAGTTCATATATTTATGTGTGAGTTACTTTTGTTCTGCTTTTATCTGTCTGTGGAAACTTTAAATTTCACCATACTACCACTGCAGAAAATATTTTTTCTATTCTGAGAAAGGAAGTTCTAGAAGACTTCCTTTTCTCTATCCAGTTAATTGGTGGTATATTTTACCTTAATGTACTTGAAGTTTTTATTATTAATTTTATTATTCTTGGAACCAAGCCACATTTTTTAGGGTTCAGTGAGAATTTTTTGCCTGGAAATCACCATCTCTTTTTGTGTACTTTTGTTATTAATATTGTTACTGTTGCTGTTTGTTTTCTTATCTCATTGTTGTTTCCAGTAAATTGTTCTTATCTCAACCCATAATCTCTGCCTTTTTTTTCTCTAACAGGAGGCAGTGGGGAGAAGTGGTTCATGGTTTCGGAGTGCTGCTCCTGAACCAGAACAGTTTGGCTACCTGAAAAAATGGAAGAAACTTTAAAGATTCCTGTATTTGTCTCTTTTTTGGATCATCTGAAGCACATCATCTAAAGTTGTGGGCAACCACAAAGAACAATAAACTTTTCAGCTGGGAGAGCAAATTTACTTCAAGGGTTTTTTTTCTATTTGAATTTTTCTGTACACTACAAGCAAAATATCTATGAGCTTAAACATGCTATGGAAAAGTACTTCATACAGAGCTCTTAAGATTTCTACAAATTTAACATTCGCATATTCATAATTAAAGGTGGAATTAGTTCAAAAACAACACATTAAAACTCCTGTTATAAAACCCGGTTTGGGACCATGATAAGTGACACTAAACAAGACAGCTCCTGGCTTTGCCATCCCTATGTACATCTCCCTCTCTTCCATTCCCTTTTTCTTCCTCCCCTACCCTTTTGCTAATAAACATTGGCTTTCTCCCCCTTATCACACTTGTTTCAACAGGAGCTAAAGCTAGAGTGCCTGTTCTGAAAGGATCAGAAGTAAATCAGCCTTGTCAGCATTTCTTGAGGGTGTGCTGGTGTTCCCCAAAAAAACTACAGACTTGGGTCGTCCCTTTGGAGGCAAGGGCATTGTTTCTCCAGGAAAGTACTTCCCAAAGAGTTCTTGGGGAGGTACATACAAATGTCTGCTTCTGGCTCTCTGTGGTCCTTTCACTCCTTGTGTCCCATTGTACTTTGTAGAGGGGCAGGGGAAGTGGCAGTAATCAGCCTGTGGAGCAGATCCACACTGGGACAGCTCACGAGACTGCAAGCTCATCTGGCACCCCATGTCTGATGATAACAGAACTCCTCTCCTAGCCTCTGATCCTTTGATTTTCAGTGCAAATCCAAGATACATTCTAGAATCAGGGATGAGGGTGCCTATAGGAGTGGCTGTGGGAGCATCTTGCAGCACAGGAATCCTACTCTGGGGAATATACAAGCACATCCCAGCCTGTTGTCTGGTGTGCTTTGCCTTGCTGGGTGTTTGCAGTGATACTCCCACACCGCCCCTTCTCCTGCAACTTCCCAGAGAGTTTCACTTTCATTTTCACTACCAGCACCCAGGAACCCCCGAGTCTTGTTGACCAAAGTTGCAGGAGGGACAAGCTGCAGCCTTTCCCTCTGCCCAGAATAGTCCGTTTCCTGTTAACAGCAGACAGTTCACAGCATGGAAGCATGCAATCATTAAGATTGGAAAAGACCTCTAAGACCATCAAGTCTAACCATTCCCCTACTATGGCCAAGACCACCACTAAACTATATCCCCATATGCCACATCCACACATTTTTTGAACACTTTGTGATGTCATGACAAGTCTCCTCTGCTGCACCCCCTTCTGAAACCATCAGGATTAATAGAAGTCTTCATTTGTTTTGTCTCTTGAATTTCAGTATCTTATCAATTTATCATTCAGAAATTTTACCACTTTCTTACTTGTTCTTTTCTTTTTCTGTTCCTGACATCTATCCTTCTTTTTGACAGAAACAGTATTCCTATCTTTAGTAAACTTTAAAATTCTCTATTCTATTGCCCTTATTTTCATTTTATAAACATTAAGGGACTTAATGTTATTTTGTTTGACTTGTTTCATTTGAAGATTCATGTAATCTGATAAAAGGTAAAAAAAATCTTCATGAGACATTCAATGCTTTCTGGATCAATAATGAAGAGATTAGTTATTTAATCAATAAATAAATTAAGTACACCATTGAAATATCGTGTGCAACAGTGATTGAGTGGTATTGTTCAGTAGGATAGCTAAAATCCATTTTCACTTTAACAGATTTTGAAGACATTTTTGAGCGTAAAATTTTCTATTTAAAATTTGAACACTTTTTCATAATATAATTCCTTAAATACACTCACAAATTTATACTTTTAAAGCTTCTTATCCCTCTCTTACTATATAGAAGGTACATCTGAGGGGAAAGTGTGGTACCAGCTGTCCTGAGAATAAGTAACTTACAGTTTTCAAAAAAGAAAAAAACACCCCAAAATATAAAAATAATGCCCAGGATATAAACATACTTGAGAGAAGACATTTAGATTTATGTAAAATAAATAGTTGGATTAATTTATCTATGTTTTCCCACAATAAAGTACATTTGATATTCCCTGCCTTGGAGCCATTTTTTTTAGAAATATATCAATCACAACTGCATCTCAGACTATACATCTTTGTATAAAGCACAACTCAAATATGCTGACCAAAATCTAAAAAAATCCATTTTCCAAAAAATATTCCACTCAAATACGTAAAGAAATAAATGTGTCTACTTGGGGTAATTTGTGCATTACGTGCTTTTCTTCAAATGAAAGTGTGATTTGGTTCTATATTCACTTTTATTTCAATATGGTTCCATTTGAGATCCTTGCATCATCCAAAATGGACTATCCTCAGATATTATGAAGCAAATCTGTCTAACAAAAGGTTAGAAGTTATAAAACAAGCCTAATGCTGTCAGGCTTCAAGGTCCATCAACTAATAACAATAAAAATTAATCGTAGTGCAAATTCTTTCATCTAACCATAACATTTAATTGCCTCTGTTAATGTGAAAAAGGATTTTCAATGTGTGGAATTTGGCTCAATATCATACATTCTTTTATGGGTTAAAAATAAAATTAAAAAAAAAATCCCAAACCGGCAAAATAAACTAATCTTAAGTTCAAGGAAAATATAGTGCAAGTGGGTTTTTTATGGCTCTCTTAAAGTTTAGCTTAAAGACCTTAAGACTATGATCAGTTATTAGAAATAACCTGTCAGCAACTGAAAACAGTAGGGGATTGTGTTTCTAGCCTTGCTAGCAATGGTGAGTATGAGACTTGAAACACGTTGTTTTCAGCAGCTTGCAAAATAAGTCAGTCATGTTTAACAAACATCACAGTGCTCAGTTTCTTACCAGTGTCCCGGTGGTTGGGCCAGTCAAAGGAAATTTATTTCATGCAACATCAGTAGAGGTCTCAAAATCTGATCTACTGGAAAAAAATGTGATTTCACATGGCACCTCTAAAAATGACAACCAAACACTAACAAACTGATTTCTAGTGGAAAGCTTTCCCTCACCAAAGAGTAGTGGTTTAGCCAAAGCTTGCTGGCAATATTCACTATTTAGTATAGTCAAATCTTATTATTTTGTTAATAAATTATTCTATCCCACCCTTGCTTACTCAACTATGTAAATTAATTAAACAAAATCAATTTCTATGGATTATTTTAAGTAAAAAATTACATGGCTAGTTAATCACCAATCTTTCACTTTCTGTGGTTGGCAAATATGCCTCTATCCACTGGCTCACTTGCTATTCCCCCAGTAGGATCAGAGGGAGAATCAGAATGGCAAAAGTGAGAAAACTCATGGGTCAAGGTGAAGAGAGTTTAACAAGTGAAGAGAAAAAAAAGAAGTAAACAAACAAGTGAGTGATGCAAAAATAATCACTCATCACCAGGAGATCTGTGTCCATACTGTCTACGAGCAATGGCTACCTTGGAAAAACTCCCACAGATTTATTGCTGAGCCTGAGGTTTCATGACATGGAATATCCCTTTGGTCATTTTGGGTCAGGTCTCCTGGCTGTGTCTCTTCCGAACTCCTGTACGACCCCAGCATACTCACTGATTTGGCAGAATAGGAAGCAGAGAAGGCCTTCATAGTGCATAAGCAGTGCTCTGTAAAAGTAAAACTATTGCTATCAATACTGATTTGGTCACAAATCTATAACATAGCACCATATGAGCTGTGTAATGCCCCAGTCTGCTTGGCAGGTTTAAGGGAAGGTAGTTGGATTTGGTCTCGGTGGTGCACTGGAGAAACAACCAAATTCCCTGGAGGTTCAAAACCAACTTTTACTTGCAAACTTTAGAACATCCCAATGGAATAAGCACTGGGCAAAGTCTAACTTAGTGAACTTTAACATATCCAGATACAACAAGACACTTAACAAGGCATTGAGTGGAATTTTCCTTGGTCCGGTTTACAATATATTTTGAGAAGAAGATGAGAAAAGAGAAAGAAATAAGGCAGAGAAAGGAAGATAGTCACCACCCGAGGATCCAGCATGGTTTCAGCAGCTTTTTAAATCCAGGGTAATGAAATGTGAGATGCAGCACGTATTTCACCATGCTCTTATCTGTTCTGATCTGCTGTGGCCCTCCAGGTGAGCTTATGCTAATTTCAGAACCAAAAACTCATGCTTTACACAGATACAGAACATTCCTGGTGGTTCCGTGAGGTCAACCACCCCCACTACAGTGCAGGCTAGCAGCTGACTTTTCAAACGCTCCTGAGCTGCTCAGCACAATGTGAGAAGGCTCAAGGGGGTGAGGGGAGCTGGGCACCACCTTACCTACCTAGAGCTCATTCTGTTCCCCCACCAACTCCTATCTGGTTGTTTTGAGCTAGTCAAACATTCCTCCAGTCTCCTACAGGCTGCTATGAGGAAAGTTAGCTCCATCTCTGACAAAGTCAGTACATCTTCCTTTCAAAATGAACAGCTATGTACTTCTTTTGAGCCATGGTGGCGTAATCTGTTCAAAATGAAAGAAGATGACTTAGATTGACACTCCTGATTCTGTCGTGAAATGTCTCATTTCATCAGATGCTCTATTTTTTCTAAATATGGAAACATTGTCATGAGAAAATTAATTTTTTTGCCATAATGTTACCAGGAGGAAAAGTCCTGTTTGTTAACTATTCAGTCAATGCCTAATGGAAGTAAAAACAGTAATAACTATAGAAACAGGTTTTAGACAGATGAAGTGATTATAATTTGTTTTTCCTGAGAAAATCTGCCTTTCAGAAATTTTAAATGCATTTTAACTATATATGTATCCAGAATATTCTGCACATTCTATGGAAATTTTGCATTTAATTGGAAGACTTTTAAGTATAGAAGAATCCTAGTGTTTTGCTTTGTTGCTTTTAAAATTACTTAAGATCCAAGATTTTATGCATTCATTTTTTTCTAATCTCTTGACAACCTAGTCAATTTCTCTACATTCAAAATAATTTTTAAAAATCAATTTGACATAATTATTTATGCTCATAATTAGTTACTAATACATTGCTAAAGTCATCTTGCAGTCATTAGTAAATGTGTAATCCTCAAAAGAAATAAATGCATTTAACAGCCACAGCTGCCTAGGACTTCATTAAAAGACTAGAAAAACAATTTAGATAATGACCAAAGAGTCTCTTAATCAGCTTTGTTTTATGGACATAGCTTGAATTCAGTGTGGGTAAAAAGAGAGAGAAAGCAGTAAATGTTAAGACCAAGGTTAAACCATGAACTTACCCATAACAGGTTTAAATTAACCAGGCCTCTTTTCTAGGTTGTTTGAGGTAGACACTAGGAAGGAATTAATTGTTCTGTAGACAATGAAATACTTAGATGAAATATCAGGTCACAAGCATTTAAATTCTGATAAAATGCTCGGGGTTATAGTATTGTGATTGAGAAAGAGAAGGGACTTGTAGATAATGTCTGAGAAGCAATTTGCAATAAAACTTTCTCTATAGTTTGATTTCTTGTGATAAGTATAGTTTAACTTAATATAGAGATGGGAATTATGATCCCCTAATTCATACTTTTTACTGAGAGGCAACTGCATGTGTACATATCTACAGACTGCTTATGCTGAGCAGTAGAAGAGAGACTATTGTGATGTATTGACCTTGGCTGAATGCCAGGTGGTCCCCAAGCTGCTCTATCACTACCCTTCTCAGCTGCACAGAGGAGAGAATATAAGATGGAAAGCAACTTGTATGTTGAGATAAAGCAGTTTACTAAAGCACAAGTGGAAGGTTGCATCCCCTCCCAGGATTTAGCCCATCCCCAGCCTACTGATGAGGGGCAGAATGTTTGAGAGAGAGCACTGATGTTATGCCAGCACTGCTCAAGCAGTAACCAAAAGACTGGAGCCTTACCAGCACCTTTCTAGCTATGAATGCACTGTGAGGGTTGCTATGGGAAAATGGAACTTCATCTCAGCCAGACCCAATACAATTATCCATAGCTCACAGTCTGCTACAAACACTTAAAGGAGTATTTTGGTTAATCTCACTGTGTTGAATGGCACCAATTCATTCACAGTCCTAGAGTAAGAAATCTGCTACCTTTGAACCTAGTCTAGCATGAAATATGTTTCCAGACAAGGAAAATATTGAAGACTGGAGATGAAGCCCCCACATGCTAAATGCTCATAATTTCAAGTAGTATGTGTGGAGTGAGATCACAGAATCAAAGAAAAAAAAGATGTTTGAAGGAATGTCTGGAAATGAAGACTCCACTTAAATGAAGAGTAGTTTAAAACCTTAAATAAGACTGTTTGCAACTTCTCTAGTCAAATTTTAAATCTCTCCAAGGATGGGGATTCCACACTTTCCTTGTTCTGGTACTTAGCAGCTGTCATTGCAGTTAAACATTCAGTTTCCTAAAGTGCAGTTTGAATTTCTTTTGCTGCAACTAGTTTTTTGTCTTTTGTCTTTATGTGCTGGTTTAAAAATAGAATTAGTATCCTTCATATTAGCTTACAGTATGGTGCTACTTTAGATTTGTGCTGGAAACATTGTTGATGGCGCAGGGATATTCTAGCTGTTGCTGAGCTGTGCTTACACAGTCACAAGGACTTTTCTGCCTCTCACCCCACTCAACCACCAAGGAGGCTGAGGGTGCACAGGGAGTTAAGAGCGTTGGGACAGCTGACTCCAAATGATGAGAGGGATATTTCATACTGTATGGCATCATCCTCAGCAATAAAAAACCGGGGGAACCTTGAGAGTGATGGCATGTGTCTTTTCAAGTAACTATCCAATGTGATAAGGCCCTGCTTTCCTGAATGCCTGCCTTCTGGTGCGAAGCAGTGAATGAATTCCTTTTTCTGCTTTCCTAGTGTACACGGCTTTTGCTTTACCTATTAAACCATCCTTATCTCAATTCAGGAGTTTTCCATGTTAGTCTTCTGATTCTCTCCTACATCCCATCAATGGTCAGTGAGTGACTGGCTGTGTTGGGTCTAGTTGCCAGCTGGAGTTAAAGAAACACAGTCCTTTCGAATGCACAACATGGTACTCAAAAAGTTCAAGACAATAACAGATTTTATGAGAATATGCTAGATCACATTTATGAGAATGAACAGCAGAATAATTACTACAGTTTCCCAGACAAGTTCTAGCATACTCAGTCAATATATATGTCATTATGTTCTCTTCAATAACAGGAAAAGGGGAAAAATAAAAATAAAATAAAAAAACTCACACACAAAAAGCTAAAACAAGCCTTCAATGAATTTCAAAGGCTTTTAACTAGCAGAGATGGGGTTTTAAAATAATACAAGCAAAGACTACATTAAGCATAGCTTTTACTCTTGTGCTATGTCACCTGTGATTAATTTATATAATAAGTAGGCAGGCAAGCTTGTTAAACAATTCTGTATATTGAGAATTTAGATATCAAATCCTCAGGTAACCAGATAATCTGGTTTATTAATGTGTAACAAACAAAATATCTTGGAACAAGGAACAAGGGAAAATTGCTCTGGGGATTACCATATTAATACTATACAATGTCAAGCATAATACAGAAGTGGACTTAATTTTTCTTTTTCATCAAGCACTAAATGTAACAGAAAAGAAGGTGGAATCTTCTGTTTCTGTCTTCCCAGAGAACATGATGTTGATTAATGAGCTACAAACTGAGAAGCTGTAGTTGGAATATTAACATCTAGAGAAATTTGAGTAAAATTACTTATTTTTATCTTGAAAATTTTCCTTTTGTTGTAAAGAATTGTTTTTTTCCTTTGTTCATAGTTTTTATTATATTTGAAGAGGTAGGTTTAGGGTTTTTATGACAAAATATAAATCATTTACAGTGTTCAATTCCTGGCTTTGAAAAAATGACCACTGATATTCTTCTTGTTGAACCTGTGCCTGTATTTCTTGCTGTGGTGTGTAGTGTGTGTGTTGGCCAGTCTTCGCGAACGAAGAACCGGGGAAGGTTTTTACACCTTCCAGCCTGCGCAAGTTACCTCCTATGGTACAGCCACATTGAAATACTATATAAGCCTGATACTTCTACTTCAAACCAACTCAGAAACTATTAAGCTGTACTTTCCTGTCAGGTATCATATGAGGAAAGTAAAATATTTCTAAAAGCTTTTGAGGAAAGAATACAGAACTTCTTTTAAACATAGGCAGCATCTTTATATACTTATGAAGCTATAAATGGAGTTAGGCAAAAGGAAGGTGGAATTGGTGGGGAAAGGGTACAATTTTAGGAGTTGTGACAGTGATTCCATGTCTGTAATGTGTTTCTGTCAAGGTCTAATCACTAGTGCATACTGGTTCCCTGTGTAGGTTTTCTCACTTTGAGTTTTAAAATAACTTAGGAAATTTATGCACAATTTAGCAATTGGTTACCTGGGGATCTAGAAGAGCAGCATGATTCCAGGAGGTGGTAATAACTGCTACTGAACAGTCAGCAAGCTCAGTAAAAATATGTTACCATTCTGTTCCTCATCTGTAGAGGCCAAATCTGCACTGGGCCCTGCTGTAATCAGCAAATGACTCAAATACCTTAGAGGAGACATAGTCTCATTCATTTTGGAGATAGCTCGTCTTCCTCTAAACACAGAAATGTAGTTGGTCACTGCTGAAGATAACCGAGAATTTAAAATTCATCAAAATAAAATACTGTTTTTCTGCTAAATCACTGTGCTTTTCCTGAGCAGATTTACCTAGCGAATCATCTCCTGTATTACTCTTCTGTAAGTAGTCTTTTTTTATCTAGTCTGCAGACAGATCATCTTGATTTTTTTGTTTCACTACATTAAGTGAAAAACTTCAGTAACAGAAAGAGAAAGAGACCATAAAAAAGAGACAAATTTCTTTTTCTTCAATTTATTGCATCCCATGGTATATGAGCCTGGTGAATATGAAGCTGGAGGGGAAATCATCTTCCAATCTGCTCCAGATTCCTGGTCTGGATTGAGACCAAATTACCACTTTTCAGTTTTTCTTTGTACATCAAAGCACAGGCATTGACCATCTGGTTCTTATCGTTGTGTGTACTTCCTTTTCCTTCCCTGCTGCAGTTTTAGGAGAAATACTTTCCAGACCATACTGTCCTCAGAAAAAAGTAAAAAAATCAAGAGTCTCTTCCTGTAACAGAAATTTCATATCTATACCTCTGTCCTGTGAATTTAGCTCAAGACAGTATACTCATAGTTTTCCAAAGTAGAAAGAGGACAAAACAAAATGCTGTGAAATTTCTAGCAAAACACCTGTTGTAAAAAGAAAACAAAACATATGAGGTTCTTACATATGGAGGAGAATTTCACTGTTAGAAATCTGTTAGTTTTGGCTCTGAAAAACAAAAAGTTTATTTTATGATGTGGAATTCACATCATGATAGTGATAAACATGTTTCCATTTTAAGGTTCCATAGTTCCAAAAAGTAACGTTTTTCTGCTATTACATCGGAATATTTTTTCTGGAGAAAATAAGAGAGAATATTTTAAGAATATTACTCAGTTCATGCTACTGCATGATAACACATCCTTGATATTTTGAGAAATTTTTAGAAAAAAACAAACTATAAAATAACGTGGGGGACAAGTGGATAAAAAAAAAAGAGGGAAAGTTTTCACTTAAGAAATGAGTTGCAAAGGTTCTGCTTTCAGTAACGATTAGTCACATGGTACAATTAACACAGCCAAAGGAAGAAGTAGCATCTCTTAAAGCTACAAAACTGATTACTGTGCACATGCAGTCAACACCCCTGCAAATTTTATCCCAGAATCTAAACTTTTTATTTGGAAATACAAAAACCAGGTGAAGCTGATGAGAAAATGAATAGAATAGAATAGAATAGAATAGAATAGAATAGAATAGAATAGAACAGAACAGAATAGAATAGGACTATTTCAACTGGAAGGGATACACAATAATCGTCCAGTCTAACTGCCTGAATAATTCAGGGCTGATCATTCTATGATTTTATGATTCTATGATTATAAACATTTTGGGTTTAAGGAGTTTTTTTGTTTTGGTTTGGGCGGTTTTTGGGATGTTTTTATTTTTGGGTTTTTTTTCTAATTATATTTCTTTCATGGGTAAAGTGATCAGGCTTTAAATTTAGAGTTCAAAGAGTGAAGATGTAGGATATTCATTCCAACTATTTCAAAACTGTGGAAAGTAGTATGCCCCAAAGTCCTTTTTTCCTTCCTTCCTTCTTTCCTCCTTTCTTCTTTTTCTCTGTGACCTCCAGTGTCACACTTGGAGTGGTCAAATGTTGTTATTTGTTTTGTTAATTAAGTATAATCTGAAAAATAAAACCTAGACACAAAATTATTTTGTGTCTGAATTGGTAACAAGTTAAAGGACAGAGGCATTCACTTTTATGTTTGATACTTCTGTATGTAGGCAGTACCTTAGCATTTTTCACAGTATAAACAAAGAAAAGAATGACCTTTGAAGGACATGATGCTTTGCAAGCATAAACTTGCAAAATAGAAAGAGATGTTAATTCTATTTTTCTTAAAATAGCCAATGATTTTGAAATGTTTTCATAGTATGGAGAATTAGTAATTCTGAATTCAAAACTGACAAAAAACCCTCAATTTTTTTCCCTTGTGGTAATTGTTTTGCCAATTTTTTACAGATAGGTTTGGTTTCTGTATGTCATATTTACAGCTGCAGTTAAGTTCATGGAGTTGCATATGTCAGAAATGTATTTCCCAGTTAAATGCCAATTCTGTTTTCCTATACTGAATCAGAAATATTTAAATCTGGAGGGTTTGTGACTGTGATGGGCTAGCTGTTTAATGCAAAGATCTCCATTGTCCCTGCAAAGTGTTTAGGACCCATCAGTTGAAAATTGCTCATTCATACTCAAAATTGACTTTATGTTATTTTGGTTTAGGTTGTTTTGCATTAGTATGTGGTATCAAGAAGAATTTTCTTCTGATAATTTGGGAAAGAGAATACCAGACTTGTACACTTCTATTGTTATGTAGAATGCGATTGTACATGAATATAAAAGTTCACCATAAAAGTTCACCTTCTTCCTGCTCATTTCCTAGCTCCTTTCTGTTTTTAGCACGTTTGTAATAATACAGAAGTGCAGTCCTAACCTCACTGATAGAGGATGCTTACTAACTGCAATAGCCCCAAGTAGAAAATAGCATAGAAAATGCACCACTTCAGTATACATAGAACAACTGCCCTCAACCCCGAAAATTTTATCATGATTTGTGCTTGACATTTGAAATGTCTTGCTGCAAATATTTGTGGTCAAATTCTTTTCCAGTACACCTGTCTCAAAGGGCAAAAAGGATCTTTGCACAGGAGTTAGCAGGGCTCACTGAAAGAGCTTTAAACTAGATTTGGAGGGGGAAAAGTATAAAACCATGCTCAACAGAGATAAGTCTACGTCTGGCATGCTAATGGTTGAGGGATGGTGTACTATCAAGATCCTTTGATCTGCCACCTCAGTGGAGGTGGGGGATGGAAATTCATATGTTGCTAAAGATGTAAGGGTTACTGATATTTTAGGGTTATCATGTAGGATACACACATCATGGGCAACCATCAAGAAAAGTTGGAAGCCATTGATTCACTGATAATATAGTAGCCATTATGAAGACATAGTAAGATGATTTGCACAACTGTAGGGCTGTAACAGATGGCTATAAACCCATTAGAAGGTATGTGTAAGGAAGGAGAGGCGGTGGGGTAGTCCTTTACGTTAGGGAGAGTTTTGATTGTCTAGAACTTAATGATGTTTACAACAGGATTGAATGTTTGTGGGTAAGATTAAGAGGGAAGGTCAACAAGGCAAATATCATGTTGGGAGTCTGTTATAGACCCAACCAGGATGAAGAGGCGGGTTAAATATGTTACAGGAAGCTGGAAGAAGTCTCATAATAGTTTGACTGTGTTCTTGGGGGACAATTCAACTTAGCAGATGTCTACTGGAAATGCTATACATCAGAGGAAACAGTCTAGGAGGTTCCTGGAGGATGTGAAATTTCTAACACAGCTGCTGAGTGCTATGAGATGTCCCAATGGACCTACTGTTTGTGAACAGAGAAGGAATGGTGGGTGATATGGTAGTGGGTGGCTGTCCTGGGCACAGTGAACACAAAATGATGGAGCTTTCATTTCTCAGACAAGTAAGAAAAGGGGTCGGCAAAACCACTATCTTGGACTTCTGAAGGGACTGTTTATTTTTTGGCCTTGGGATACAGTACTGAAGGGCAAAAGGATCCCAGAAGGCTAAACATCACTCAAGAAGAAAATCCTAAAGGCCATCCCCATGTATCAAAAGAGAAGCCAGAAGGAGAGAAGACCCGGCTGGATGAAAAGAGAGCTTTGGCTTGAACTCAGGTTAAAAAAGAGGACTACAGGGATGTCATGAAGTTATGCAGAGGTAAAATTAGAAGGGGCAAAGCCGAACTAGAAATTAAACTGGCTACTCCCATAAAAGACAATAAAAATGCTTCTATAAATATGTTAGCAACTAAACAAGGGCTAAGGAGAATCTCCATCTTTTTCTGGAATTCAGAAGGAAACATAATGAGAAAGGATGAGGAAAACACCTTCTTTACCTCAGTCTTTAAGAGCTGTTCTCCAGGTATCCAGCCTCCCTAAGCCAGAACACAGGAATTAGAAGTATAATGAAGCCCCCATAATCAAAGGGGAAATGTTCAGCAACCTGCTACACCACTCAGACATGCACAAGTCTACGGCGTCAGATGGAATCCACCCAAGTATATCAAGGGAGCTAGCAGAAGTGCTCCCTAAACTACTTTCCATAGTTTACTAGCAGTCCTGCCTAACCAGGGAGATCCCAGCTGACTGGATGTCAAAAGGCTCAGGGTGGGACCTTATTGCTCTCTACAACTACCTAAGGGAGGTTGTTGTGAAATGGAGATCGGTCTCTTCTCCCAAGTGCGAGTGACAGGACAAGAGGAAGTGGCCTCAAGTTGCACCAGGGTAGGTTTAGATTGGATATTAGGAAACATTTCTTCATTGAAAGACTTGTCAAGCATCAGAACAGGCTGCTAGGGTTGAGTCCCAAATCCCTGGAGGTATTCAAAAGATATGTAGATGTGGCACTTAGGGACATGGTTTAGTGGTGGATTTGGCAGTACCGGGTTAATGACTGGACTTGGTGACCTTAGAGGTCTTTTCCAAACTAAATGATTTTATGATTCTATGAATTTGACTAGTTGCATTGAGTACAAAGAGGCTACAGCCACTGAAGCATTGTTAGTAATGACTGACCTTTGATAATAATATTGGCTTTATGAAAAAGAATGACTGGTTATTCTGTTTTGAGATACAGAATTCTAAGAACTATCATGCACAGAAAATTCACTGCTTTAGTATATTCACTGCTTTAGTAAATTCACTGCCAAGTATATTTGGCAAGCATATTTTTGTTTTATTGCTTTATAATTATTCATAATAACTTTTAAGTGTTCTGTAGTATATTTTTAAAAATTAATGTAATGTTAATAAAAAAAGTTTAATACAACTTTATGAAATTATTGGAAAGATACTTCATTTTGGATGAAAATTAAAAAAAAATACAGCTTCCTGAAATACAAAAAACCCCCGCTGTATTGACAATTTTGTAAAGTTTGGCTTTTTTTTTTTATTTGGCCATATTTTTTTTTTCTTTTTAGATAGTACCTATCTGGGAATCATGATTATTGCATTATTATGTCTTACATAATGCAAAGAGAGTCGAATAGAACCTCATGGAAAGGTGAAGCAGGCTGTTTTATGTCTGGAAGCAAATGGGTACACTCAGCTGGAAAGAAGATTCTGAAGTGCACCCTGAAGCAGTGGCCCTCCAGACCGTGTCTGCCTGAAGACAGAGAACCCCAATTTCCAATTATCAGAAGAACTTTACAATATTAGATGATATTGTCAGCATTTATTTTTCCTTATTTAAACATACAGACATTAGCTGTTAAAGACGGAGCAGTTTGCTCTCATCTGTTTTACAGCCGATGAAAGACAAAAAGCCCAACAAAACCTTTCCCATTTAATCTGAAGAAAGGCATTAAATTATTTAGCTCAATTAATTTTCTTACCAAATTTGCTTCTTTCTGTGCATTTACAAACAAAGAAGCCTAAAGTGTTTAGGAATGTTTATAGCAGCTGAAGTTAGAGAATACATATTCTATTTTCTGCTATGGAATTCAAAATGGAGAGATAAGTCTGCAATTGTAATCTATGTTCTCAAATACTATGCCTCATGTTAAGTTTGAAAGCCTGATCCACTGCCAAGGAACCTGGTAAAAAACTTTAGAGTGCTCACTTCCATTTGTGAACTTTAAGATGTGAACTACTATATATTTTAAGATCTGAACTCCCTAGTACAAAAGAGACATGGATATAGTGTAAAGAGTCCAGCAAAGGGCTACCAAGGTGTTTAATGGACTGAAGCATCCCTTCTCTGAGGAAAACCTGAGAGACATGGTGCTATTCAGCCTAGATTACCTCAGGGGTTTCTCATCAATGTATATAAATACCCGAAGGAAGGGTGCAAAGAGGACAGACGTGGGCTCTTTTCAGTGGTGCTCAGTAACAGACACCAGAGGCAATGGATACAAGCTGAAATAAATAGGGTTCCGTCTTAGCATCGGGAAGCCTTTCTTTACTGTGAATGTGACTGAACACTTGCATAGGTTGCCCAGAGCTGTTCAAAATGGAAATATTGAAAAAACATCTGTGCGTGATCCTGGGAGAGTGACTCTAGAAGGCCCTGTTTGAGTGAGGGGGTTGAACCAGATGACCTCCACAGGTCTCTTTCGAGCTCAACAATTCTGTGATTCTGTGATATGGAAAGCAGATCATGACACCAAAATATCATACTCTCTAAGAAAAAAAATATTACTCCATTCCATGAAGAATGTAATCCTTCTATAGAAATTACAAGTGTGCAGAGCACTTAAGCAGCACTTTGGGAAAATAGGCCAAGACTGTTCTGGAAATGCTCATAAATACAGGTGTGTGGCTAGGAATTGAAAAAAGTAGTGCCAAACTGCTCTATCACTCCCCTTCACAACCAGTCAGGGGAGAGAGAACAAGATGGAAAACTACTCATAGGTTGAGATAAGGCAGTTTACTAAAGCCAAAGTGAAAGTTTGCATGCACACAACTGAAGAGGAAAATAACAAGGTTTATTCTCTACTTCCCATTAGCAAGCAAAGTTCAGCCACTTCCAGGGAAGCAAGTCTTCAGCACACACAGCCATTTCTCAGCAGGCAAGCACTGTAAACAGCGAGTGCCCTCTCTTCCTCTTCCTTTCTTCAGCTTTTATATCTGAGCTGACATCATATGGTATGGAATATCCCTCTGGTTAGTTTGGGTCAACTGGCCTGGTTGCATCCTATCCCAGGATCTTGGCCTCAGCTGGGGCGAGGGATGTTACAGTTCTGGCTCTGTGCCACGGCTGCTCAGCAGTAGCCAAAACACTGGTGTGTTATCAACACCTTTCTAACTACCAATGCAAATCACAACACTGCGAGGGTTACTATAGGGAAATGAACCCTCTCAGCCAGACCCAGTACAGGTCCATATAGTTATTTTTTCCAAGCAAGATTTGGAGAGAAGGGCAGGAAAGAGGAGTGGTAAGAACACAACTGTGGCCACAGTTCTAACATTTTTTTCCTCTTGTTCTCAGAGTCATAAATGTCGGACATAAAATCAAGCAATCAGTATTTTGTGGAATAGCAGTGCCAATAAAGCTACAGCTTGTTCAGGAGTGCTTAGTAATTTATTAAATTTAGCACAATGTTGTAACAAAATAATGAAAAAGACCTACAAAGTGTTAAGTTTTCCATCCCGGAAGAAATTGGGTAGGGTTTTTTATATGTTTGGTTGGTTTTGTTTTAAAGAGCACCTGACATTTTTCAGACATTTTCAGTTTTCATACTTTTTAATTCATACCACCCAGGTTTAGAAATGCAACTGACTTGTCTAAACTAAAAGCACAGTTGCCCTAGGTTTCTGTTCTGTAGCTTGTATTTCCAGTTACACCTTCCATTCCAACACTTTGTTTTGAGTTAGGCTAACCATAGCAAAGTTGATAGATGCAATGTCTCTTTCAGTGTAAAAAAACCCATCACCCTGTCTGCGTCCTTTATAGCTGACACAGTAATGTCTGTTGGTGGTAAAAAAATACAGACAGAGCTGCAGCAAGAGTTATCTGTGTTTTCCTATACTTTGCTATAAAGAGAGATTCACTGTGATCTGGTGATAAACTTAGACATACAGTAGTGGTTGGACTAAAGCCCTGTCTGTGAGAAAGAAATAGTAAGCTGCAATAAAAAAAAAAAAAACACAGAGGGGAACAATATACAGAGATATATAGACACAAAAATATTGTTTTCAGTGTCATTTCAACATAGAGCTTTTGAAACTAAGTGTCAGAGCTATGTGGAAAAGGGCTAGAAATTGTGAGAAAGGAAAATGGAAAGAGCAGTGGCATTTTCTTTTCTCAGAGGTTCTAGCATTTTGTGGCCCCATCTTCAGAGAGAGGTGATGTTGTATATTCCTTAAATAACTTCTGGGGCATGTCACTCAGCAAAATATTCTCAAATATCATTACCATTACCTCACACTGGGTAATCACTTGAATTCAAAAACTACTTGGAGGTATATTGGAGGTGGGCATGTTGTTTTTTATTTTTCATAACATTCCTAACACTCAAGACGATAGAAATCAAAAAGCACTTCAGTCTCTGACAATAAGTTAATACCCTCTTTTGTCATGAACACACTGAAAAGAACACATATGAAGTCCAAGTAGTTTTAATGTAGGATACATAGCTTTATAGCAGATGTTTCAAGTATGTTGAATTCTTATTGTGGTTGTACCTTCATATTAGCATAAAAGGGAAAGAAAAAAAAAAAAAACAAACACTGAAAATTCTTTTTCCCAGCTTTTTAGACTTTAAACTAGAAAGAAACACTTTTTCTTTTTTTTAAAAAAAGAAGAAAATATAGAGAAAGACTACTAAATGCTTAGCACACTAAACTATCTTCATTTAGATTCTGACACAAAGTCAAATAAAAAAATTGTAATTATTTCATTGATTTTGGTGGGATTTGGATCAAAATTTATTTCTGCATAAAATAGAGATAAGGAACCTGAAGTAAAAAAAAAAAAAAAAATTACCCTGTATTAAACATCCTTGGAGATTAAAGAAGATTTGGGACTAACTCTGTCTCTGCAACAAACTGGACAATGTAAACGTAATTCTAAAAATGTTTGAAATGAAATAATAAAATTATCTTGTTGTGAAATATAGAAGAAGTATAAGGTATATAATTAATAAAGGCAATGCACAGTTACTAAGGATACATTGTAATCAGTGATGTAAATAACAAGCACATGAAAGATTATTCGTTATGATTTGGAAAAAATAACTTCCACCATGTCAGCATTCCTATCTTTTCAAAAATCACATAGTTATTAAAATTTTACCTCCTTTTCCTGTTATTTGGAAACTCCCTTTTGAAAATCTTTTTCCAAAAAAACTATGCTATACAAACATCCAATTCCCATGAAAATAATCTCATTAAAAACCTTTGCATAAAAAAATTGAATTTTTTTTTTACTTAATTCTGTCTTCAGAGACACAGACATACATTCTGATCTGCTACAGTTAGACTTGCTTTTCTGATCTGTTTTGCTTGTCCCCTTTTCAGAAGTACCACTGATTGGAACCAGGCTTTTTTTTTTTTTTTTTTTTTTTATGAGAGGGAATTGCAAACATCTCAGGATTTGATGTGAACATATATTAGAGTGGGAGGAATGTCAGTTTCTGAGGTGTTTATTTCAGATGATATATGTCAATTACGGCAAGCATTTCTGGGTGAGATTTCACTGGATGTATTTCTGAGTGAGACATCAGAATGCATCTGCAGTTTATTTCATTCTACTGTTGAATTCAGAGACACATGCAGTCTATACAGCCATGTGTTCCTCTATTGTTAGAGAGCTTCTTGATGAAAGTACAGGCCCCTGATTCAAACCCTAGAGCAGAGTATGCACAGAGTAATTCTAGGGGCCAAGTAGGTGTGTGTTTTGGTTTAATCTGTCAGACAGCTAAACACCACAGAGCCCTTAGCTTATTCCCCTCCAGAGAGATGGGGGAAAGAACTATAATAAAAAAAAAAAAAAGTAATCTTTGTGTGTTGAGATAAAGACATTTTAATAGAACAAAAAAAAAGAGGATAAGTTAATAATAATAATAATAATAATAATAATAAAGAAGATTATGCAAACCAAGTGATGCATAGTGCAATTGCACTGAAGCCTGACCAGACCATGAGCAGTGGGCTGCAACCCACTGCCCAACTCCCTCTAGTTTTATTGTTCAGCATGACATTCTCTGATATGGAATATACCTTTGGTCAGTTTGGTTCATCTGTCCTGGCTACATTCCCTCCACTTCCAGCCCTCATGCTGGCAGGGCAGTATGAGAAGGTGAAAAGTCCTTGATTTAATGTAAGCTGTCCTCAGCATCAACCAAAACATCAATCTATTGATCTAATGTATTATCAGCATTATTTTTATCCTAAATGCAAAACACAGCACCATACTAACTACTAGGAAGAAAAGTAACTCTACCCAAGACAAAACTAGGACAACATGCATGTCTCTTACTACTTCTAGAAGCCTCTGTTTTCTTTCCTATGTCCCTCACGTTTAACAAAATGTCATTCAGATACACTTATCCATGAATAAGAAACTGGTCTTTCTTTTTATATATTCTACTTCAGATCCCACTGAAGCCTCAGAAAAATACTAATATGTCACTAATGGAGTTTTCTTGTTACCAGTTCAGATTTGCTTCTTCAACAGCACTTCAGCATCTGAATGTACATCCATTGGTCACCTTGAATTCTTTTAAGAGTTGTGCACTCCATTAACCCACAAAACATTCTCCTCTCTCCTCTGCTCAAATGTTATTAAACAGAGTTGCAAGAAATGTGCCTCAAGTACAGTGACCATGTAATAGGGTCTGCACTCCCAGCACTTCTTAAGTCCACAGCAGCTATGTGACATGGGGAAAATATAAATCACAAATCTTTTACAAAAGCTGATTGCATTCTTATCTGAGACACAAGCAAGAAAAAATTCTACTTATACAAAAGAAGGAGGGTCACTGTGCCAAAAGTCTTTCAGATGCTTTCAGTAGTAAAATTAATTGAGCAAGTATATCACCACTGGTGGGTGACTGCTTTATCTCCCCATTTAGGACACAGAACCTCATGAAGAGCTTGCATAAGACATTCTACCTATAGGTGAGTATTGTTAGCATTATGTGATTAATGAATCAAAGATTACATGACTCCTTCATTAACACCACAGTGAACATAGCTTAGTATGTTCAAACAACATGGTAATGTCTGTAGTTCAGCTCAAATATTCCATATACATATATATATATATATATACCAAGATAAATAACCCATTCATATCTAGGTATTGGCAGCAGGAGTCTCTGTGAAGAGCAGCCAGGGCTGCCCTGTGCTGTACATAAATGGTTCCTGCAGCTCCAGCTGACCCCCTGCAGGGCATAGCTGAGCCCTGCAGCCAAGGAGAGAGCCCCTTGGGGAAAACGTTTTTAAGAAAGGGAAGAAAACACTTTGGGAAAGAGGAGGCAAAATAGTCATAACTGAAGCTGATTCTGGGAAGAAAGGGGATTGAGGGGGAAGGTGGTTTTAATTTTGTGTTTGTTTATCACTGTCCTATCTGTTATTAACTGGAAAAAATTAAACTTATCCTCCCCAAGCTGAGTCTGTTTTGCCCATGACAGTGACTTGTCCTTATCTCAACCCACAAACATCCTATTTTCTCCTCTCCCCTGTCCAGCTGAGGAGAGAGGGACAGTGGCTGGGTGGATATGTGGCAGCCAGCCAAGGTCAACCCATCACACATTCTTACTTAAATGGAAGGAAAATGTACAAAACATG
>NW_020955458.1:660755-663068 GCF_003031625.1 Empidonax traillii | reverse complement strand
TTTTTTTTTTTTTTTTTTTTTTTTTTTTTTATTTTTATTTTTTTTTTTTTTTTTTTTTTTTTTTTTTTTTTTTTTTTTTTTTTTTTTTTTTTTTATGAGAGGGAATTGAAAACATCTCAGGATTTGATGTGAACATGTATTAGAGTGGGAGGAATGTCAGTTTCTGAGGTGTTTATTTCAGATGATATATGTCAATTATGACAAGCATTTCTGGGTGAGATTTCACTGGATGTATTTCTGAGTGAGATATCAGAATGCATCTGCAGTTTATTTCATTCTACTGTTGAATTCAGAGACACATGCAGTCTATACAGCCATGTGTTCCTCTATTGTTAGAGAGCTTCTTGATGAAAGTACAGGCCCCTGATTCAAATCCTAGAGCAGAGTATGCACAGAGTAATTCTAGGGGCCAAGTAGGTGTGTGTTTTGGTTTAATCTGTCAGACAGCTAAACACCACAGAGCCCTTAGCTTATTCCCCTCCAGAGAGATGGGGGAAAGAACTATAATAAAAAAAAAAAAGGTAATCTTTGTGTGTTGAGATAAAGACATTTTAATAGGACAAAAAAAAAGAGGATAAGTTTAATAATAATAATAATAATAATAATAATAATAATAAAGAAGATTATGCAAACCAAGTGATGCACAGTGCAATTGCACTGAAGCCTGACCAGACCATGAGCAGTGGGCTGCAACCCACTGCCCAACTCCCTCTAGTTTTATTGTTCAGCATGACATTCTCTGATATGGAATATACCTTTGGTCAGTTTGGTTCATCTGTCCTGACTACATTCCCTCCACTTCCAGCCCTCGTGCTGGCGGGGCAGTATGAGAAGGTGAAAAGTCCTTGATTTAGTGTAAGCTGTCCTCAGCATCAACCAAAACATCAATCTATTGATCTAATGTATTATCAGCATTATTTTTATCCTAAATGCAAAACACAGCACCATACTAACTACTACGAAGAAAAGTAACTCTATCCAAGACAAAACTAGGACAACATGCATGTCTCTTACTACTTCTAGAAGCCTCTGTTTTCTTTCCTATGTCCCTCACGTTTAACAAAATGTCATTCAGATACACTTATCCATGAATAAGAAACTGGTCTTTCTTTTTATATATTCTACTTCAGATCCCACTGAAGCCTCAGAAAAATACTAATATGTCACTAATGGAGTTTTCTTGTTACCAGTTCAGATTTGCTTCTTCAACAGCACTTCAGCATCTGAATGTACATCCACTGGTCACCTTGAATTCTTTTAAGAGTTGTGCACTCCATTAACCCACAAAACATTCTCCTCTCTCCTCTGCTCAAATGTTATTAAACAGAGTTGCAAGAAATGTGCCTCAAGTACAGTGACCATGTAATAGGGTCTGCACTCCCAGCACTTCTTAAGTCCACAGCAGCTATGTGACATGGGGAAAATATAAATCACAAATCTTTTACAAAAGCTGATTGCATTCTTATCCGAGACACAAGCAAGAAGAAATTCTACTTATACAAAAGAAGGAGGGTCACTGTGCCAAAAGTCTTTCAGATGCTTTCAGTACTAAAATTAATTGAGCAAGTATATCACCACTGGTGGGTGACTGCTTTATCTCCCCATTTAGGACACAGAACCTCATGAAGAGCTTGCATAAGACATTCTACCTATAGGTGAGTATTGTTAGCATTATGTGATTAATGAATCAAAGATTACATGACTCCTTCATTAACACCGCAGTGAACATAGCTTAGTATGTTCAAACAACATGGTAATGTCCGTAGTTCAGCTCAAATATTCCATATACATATATATATATATATATACCAAAATAAATAACCCATTCATATCTAGGTATTGGCAGCAGGAGTCTCTGTGAGGAGCAGCCAGGGCTGCCCTGTGCTGTACATAAATGGTTTCTGCAGCTCCAGCTGACCCCCTGCAGGGCATAGCTGAGCCCTGCAGCCAAGGAGAGAGCCCCTTGGGGAAAACGTTTTTAAGAAAGGGAAGAAAACACTTTGGGAAAGAGGAGGCAAAATAGTCATAACTGAAGCTGATTCTGGGAAGAAAGGGGATTGAGGGGGAAGGTGGTTTTAATTTTGTGTTTGTTTATCACTGTCCTATCTGTTATTAACTGGAAACAAATTAAACTTATCCTCCCCAAGCTGAGTCTGTTTTGCCCATGACAGTGACTTGTCCTTATCTCAACCCACAAACATCCTATTTTCTCCTCTCCCCTGTCCAGCTGAGGAGAGAGGGACAGTGGCTGGGTGGATATGTGGCAGCCAGCCAAGGTCAACCCATCACACATTCTTACTTAAATGGAAGGAA
>NW_020955458.1:652412-660490 GCF_003031625.1 Empidonax traillii | reverse complement strand
TATCCTCCCCAAGCTGAGTCTGTTTTGCCCATGACAGTGACTTGTCCTTATCTCAACCCACAAACATCCTATTTTCTCCTCTCCCCTGTCCAGCTGAGGAGAGAGGGACAGTGGCTGGGTGGATATGTGGCAGCCAGCCAAGGTCAACCCATCACACATTCTTACTTAAATGGAAGGAAAATGTACAAAACATGTTTAGTGTTTGATTGGGACATAAAAAAGTTGATTGAGACATAAAATCTAGCAAGTATAATAAATGCAGGAACAAAAAAGCTATCATCGTTCTGTATTTACAGATTTTTTTAAAGAATATGTGAAATTGCCCTTCAGATACCCAGAACAGTGAGGAAGGAGGGGGAGGAAGTCATGCAGGCCCCAGAGCAGAGATTCCCCCACATACCTTGGTGAAGATCATGGTGAATCAGCTGTCCCCTTGCAGCACATAGAGGTCCATGGTGGAGCAGAGATCCACCTGCAATCCACGGAGCATCCCATGCCAGAGCAGGTGGATGCCTAAAGGAGGCTGTGACCCTGTGGGAAGCCTGCACTGGAACAGGATTCTGGAAGGACCTGTGGACTTGTGGAAAGAGGAGTCCATGCTGATGGCAGGACCTGTGACCCTGCAGAGGACCCACTCTGGCGCAGAGGGATACTGTGTGGAGTTCTCTCCTTGTGGAAGAAGGATTCTCACAAACAATGTGTGATGAATTGACTGCAGCCCCCATTGCCTGCACCCCTGTGTGGAGGGTGAGGAGACAGAAAAAACTGGAAGTTAAGACCAGGAAGAAGGGCAGATGGCGTAAAGGTGTTTTTAAGATTTTTTTTCTCTCTTTTTTTAATTGCTCTACTCTGATGTGACTGTAATAAATTAAATTAATTTCCCCAAATAGAATCTGTTATGCCTCTTATGGAACTTGGTGAGAGATCTGTCCCTGTTTGTCTCAACCCTTCTGTTATATTTCTCTCTCTTGTCCAGCTGAAGAGGGGAGCGCTATAGCAGCTTGGTAGGAACCTTGTGTCCAGGCAGGGTCAACCCACAACAATCACTTTTCTGTTTTTCATATAATTCCTTCTACTTTATAAGGATTATTATCATATACCAATAAAAAATTATACACAAGCAAAAAAAAATATATGAGTAAAGGAAGACAGCAATTTTGTATTTGTTTCCCAATGCTGGATAGGTGGCAGATATGAAAATACTGCTATTCATGTCAATACATTAGCAGTGAAAGACTTGCAAAGACAACATCAGAGTAGTGATATGCCAAGAAGGCACTTCAGTCTCAGGAAGACACTGAAAGAACCATACAAGGATTAAAGACATTTTGAATATAAACAAGTTTATTATTGAAGTATCAATTATTGCATACATCAAAACAACTAAATAAGGGCTACACTACAAATGGTAACATCAAAGCAAAAATAATTCTAATTTTGGTTGAATACTAGCATGAAAACACATTTTAATGGAGTCTGTTTATCAATTCCTGGGTTTTATTCTAAGAAGCTTCTTTATCCCCCTTGTTAATAGCTGCTGAGTGTCACAAACATTTTGTGTAATGTCTTATTCAAGATGGAGAAAAAAGGTACGTGCAAAACCATGTGCCTCTACAAAATGACAAATAGTAATTGTAAGATTTGTAATACAATGTCTGTGCATGTAAAAAATATATATATACGCACACATATTTGTATATTTGCATATATATAGACAATGTGTCCATGCATAAATTTTAATACAAAAATCTTTATATTTTAATGACAAATGTGAAGTCCATGGTGTTCACTTCAAATAATGAACAATCTGCAAACCAGACCGGAAATCCCCTTATAGGTGTGTGTACCACACACATGACCTATCTCATTAATCTCAACAGAGATGCCTGTGCCTGTAACTATACTCCAAGTAAGTCAAGACTTGGCTGCTTGGCATTAAGCATGCACTTGTCACGTTATCTGTGTTACTCTTTATAGGAGACGGAATGTAATCTGACTTTTTTTTTTCTTAGTCTTTGAGAAGAATAAATTAACATTAAATTCAGAATAAATGATATTGCCACTATAGGTTATGCTGAAAAACTTTTTCATTTATGTCAACTTGTTAGGTACTATTCATGTATAATATCAGCACATACCCTCATACGGGCAGTTCTTCGTACCTATACTACCTTTCTTCCTTTTCATATTTAGATTAGATTCTAAATAATTTTATTAGAATGCATTCTGTGAAAAAATGCCTTCATAATTTATAAATAAAATTTATGTTGATCAATGAACACAGATCTGATAATCAATCAAAATATAGAAAGGAATGAAGAGTAGCATCAATTAACAAACGTATGTTGTCACTTTATTGGATTTTCCTTCTCCCACCATCAATTATTGTTGCACTTAAGAAGCCCCTAGGCTTTATCAAACTTTACAAGTCAACTTCACTGATTTTCTTTTTTAGATAGACTTATTTATTTCACTGATCATGCCTGTCCCCATGTGAATCCATACATGGATGTTCTTAATATCCTTAAATGCCAAAAGGGTACCATATGCAATGACATCTGTGCTAGAGACATCTATACTTTAGAAGTTAAAGTGAGTTGATAAAAATTGCCATTAGCCCTATTCTGGTCCTATCATCAGCTGATAAAATTTGTGGAAGGTAGTTGTTTGTTGACTGATAATTCTATGTATCTATTCTTTTAATCTCCTGTTATAAAGGTTATGTCATTCACTTGTGAGTAATATGATTTTGGTGCTTTTCTTTCTCCTCAGTCATGAGCACATTTCTGTACCTGCACTTTTCATTCCAGTACATATTTTGTATCATCCCACATAACAGAGATCCTCATAACCACCAATGAGCATCTGTTTTGTTTGTATTGTTGAATGCATGTTCTCTAGAAAATACTTAGATGAGAATAAATATGTAAAAGAGCCAAACAATTATTAAATCCAGCCAATGAAGTGATATCAAAGGAAAAAAAAATAGAAGTAATGTCATTCCATTAGTATATTTGCATTCACTTAGAGTTAGGACTGGAATTTGAAAATCAGACTTTTTAAGTTGACTGGTCCTAGTTCTGTCTAAACTGTTGTGTGAGTTTGAGCACCTCGAAAGACAGTTGAGTGTTGATATATATATAACAGAGAAAATGTTTTTCATAAATTAGATACTTGTATCATTCTTTAACTAAGCATTTAATCTATTTCAAATGTTTTGAGAGTCTACTTGAAAATTTCTACCCTTATGGAAATTTTAGATCTTCATTCCTTTTCTCCAGATTTATGGTGTTTTCTTTAATTTTGAGTTCATTATTATAGTATTACAGAACACAGAGAGACTTTAACCATTTTATGCTGTGCAAGTATTGGAAAACACTTGCAGGTGAGAACTCAGAAGTCTTATGTAAGTGTATAGCACTTAGAAAGGGAGAAGACTTAAATATGGTTTGGGAAGAGTGCATATGACATTTTTCCCCTTTAATGAGAAGATTTACTTTACAAAGTGGAAGAAAACTCAGTTTTATGGATTTCCCATATTTCTTGACAAGCTTCAGTTTTAACAATGAACAGTACACCTTTGTCTTTTTATTATTTTAAAGCAACTGTGATATCCAAAAATTGCCTGAAAACAATAATTTTCCATAAAAAGGAACCTCAAATGATATTAATTTATCATAAACGTATACATTTTTAATAGAATATCTGTAAAATAATTCAAAAAAGAAAAAACCTCACATCAGATGTTACACTTTTAGTGTTGCTTTTATCGTTCTCAAGACAAAAATATTTCTTGCAGTTACATTATGGTATAACATTTGTAGTTAGTTTGAACAATTGTAGGAAGGCTACAGTAATCTTTATTTAAAATAGTTAACATGTAAAGATAAGATATCACCTACTTCATTAAGAATAAACTTCAATACTGCTATTTGGAAAAGACTCTATTAATGCCTATAATAGCTTTGCATTACTTTAAATTACTTTTAATACAAGACTGATTTCCATTAAATATACTTTTAAATAACAAAGTCTGTAAAAAAAAAAAAACAACACAAGAAAGGTCTAAAATACTGTGGTGTTATTTAATAAATAAAAAAAAAATCTGGGAAAGATGATTATTCATAAGTTTTCCAATGCCTTTTTCCCACTGAGAAATAATTAAATGCCTTCTGCAGGACTGATGTTCTTGTAAAAATCCCAACAATTAAAACCAAAGCAAAATAAAGAAAACAAAAAAACTTCATCTGTGATCATTCCATAGATGTTGGACGTCTAAAAACTAATCCTCCTTTTTTGGGTAAGATTTTTCTGAAGTTCAGAAATCTGTCAATATTCTCTCTGTCTTACCTCTTGTTCACTAACATCTGTATTTTCTACCTAAGTTTAAAGTGGCTAATTACAAGACCTGTAACAAACAAACAAATCCAAACCCAAAGCAAAACAAACAAACAAACAAACAAACAAAAACCCAAAACAAAAAACAAACAAACAAACAAACACCAGTCATTTTAGTTTTCTTTTACAATCAGTGGTGAGAGGAACTTTCAGCAGATGTGTCAGTATAAAATCTCAATTACCTTGTAAAGGTATTAAGCCCTCTCCATTTACTTCTCAGAAACATAAAAATATTCCTGAACTTACATACTGTACATTAGCACATAAAGTTATATGGGATTAACCTAGACCCTGATTATGAATTCACCACTCCATTCTATTCCATTCCACTTTTTTAAAAAGTTAATTTAATATTAGTCATACAGAAGAATAGTCAATAAAATTTACTAGCTTTATTATATTGGGAGAATTGGGTCTCTCTTAAGGACTGTTATTATACAGACCAGAACATACTTGCCACAGTGATCATCTTTTTCAGTGTTCTTTTTCAAAATATATAAATCAGAAACCAAACGACATTTGTTTATGCCACTGTATATTCACAAATAAGATTAATTATTCCAAACTCTCCATCAGAAAGTGCCAATTTTCATATACTTTATTTTTAATCACATTTCAACAAACAAATTCCATAAATTTACATTTTCAGTTTCCAAGAGCGTTTGGTTTTATTTTTCTTGAATACTTTACAGTGATAATTATTCCTAACACACCAGCAGGGATCTTTGCAACATCTAAGAGATGAAGCATGCTTTACTAATGCAGCTGGGCATAATTCCTGCATTATTAACTCTACATTTTAGGGGGCTGTAAACCATTTGTAGTGGGGTAGAACTGGAAAGGACATAACATCACATGTAAGATCCCTGTCCATTAGTCAACTTCATATGTATATACCCTCAGGTAGTTCTGTCAAAGTGAACGAGACCATCATGTGTTTTAATTGAAGCACCTTCTTGAGTATGCTAATGGTTATGTATACTCATACTAAGATAATCTATGGGATCAAGGCCAGAAACTCTACCATTTAAAGGATCAATGCTATAATGATTCTAAAGAATATAACAGAAAAAAAGGTAAAAATCCTCTCTATTCTACATTTAGCTGCATGAAAGCAAATAAAAGGGTGAGGATGGTAATGTGTGTCAAAACTGCTAAAAAGATCATTTTAAAAGAGCTCCAAAAAGGTCTTCTACCTCCCTTCTGATAGGAGTAAAATGTCTAATTTAGAAATATCCTCAACAGCCAACAATTTACATGTGTATCTTTATCAGGATTTTGAACTGTGTTACCCATCATTTGTGTTTGTAGAAATGTTTCAGTGGTAACAATCTGTACAAAAACCTTTTACCAGGAAGCTGTAAGGCTTTATTTTATGTGGCCTTAGAGAAAGTAGTTTAATTGATTCTTTCTCTTTGTTGTCGTTGTTTTCAAACACACATTTCTCTGAAAAAGAATTCTGACTTTACCAGTAAAAGTAATTGTGGAGCATACAAGGAGTAGAAAAAGACAGTTGAATTTTATGGAGCAAAAAATATAATTTTGTCTAAGGTCACTTCTATAATAATTTGATGTGTCAAGATTTTTAGTGAATGGTAAGCACAAAACCAAAAAACACCTCAAATCAAACAAACAAATACCCCCCTATCCCTTCCTCCCAAAAATAAACAAAAGAACAACCTCAAAAAAAAAAAAAAAAACCAACAAAACACTAAAAAATTACAGAAAAAGAAACCTGGTCCACAGTGACACATTCAGGAAATTAGTGGCTATTCTACTCTTCATATGTTTGGACGGCATCTTATATATGATGATGATGATATATGTGACATATATATATACTGGGTTTAGGTGTTTGCTTTTTTCAGTTGGTATTTTTTTTCAAGTCCAGCAAATGACAGAAGGATTATCCTCTTCCTCCACTGAACCTTGACAATTCCATTAACATTAATGATGATCTTCTGAACTTACTGGACTCAGGCATCTGAAATGAGATGGGAAGATATATATAGACCCATAACATAAATAAGATAAACACTGTTTAGAAAACTTGAAGACATGGTAACCTCAGAAATATAATTAAAAAAAAAATTACCACTTACTATAAGCATGCATGTATTTTTGCAGATTGTAAATTAGTGTAAAATAGTGCAAGTTTCCATGTTTTCATTAAATCAGTTTTAGTTAAAACCATTATGTGATTGCACCAAGCCAAACCTTCATTAAAAAAAAAAAAAAAAAGACCAGTAGGTGAAATTAAACCTATTTCTGTGTATAAATAAGAAGATTCCCTTACATATTATATAGATAGATTCTTAAAAACAAATCGTACTCTAAAACCATAAAATCCATTCATAATTGCATACCAGCACTCACCTCCCCACATTTTGTATCTCACTTTTAATCTAACATAGGACAATAGACTATACATTAAAGAGTCTAAAGAGTCATGAGCAATAAACAAATTATCTCACTGAAAATCTTCTGTCAACCCGAGTTACCCTTGAATTTTTGTTGTTATTTTTATTCTGCTCAACAAGTAGACTTTGTTGTTCTTTATAAATGTGATCTGCTGAAAGAACAGGAAATTATTCCAACCTAGTCTTATAAACAATAATACAGAAATTTATACCAGGTCTGTAGTTACCAAGACCTTTAAAAATAAACATCTGTCCTTCACACTTTGTGAAGGCATGAACTTTCTCTAGAATATAATCAGGAATGTAAAAGTTATTGAATTCTAATTCATAATAAATAATAGTCTTCTTTTATGTACCTTGCCTTTAACTCTAACTTAATAGTCCCATTTGTGCATGAAAAGCTTATCAAAGGTCAGGTCCCTATCATTTTTGTGTATAAATAAACAGTTCCTTCCTGAGGAGTCTGTATTATAAATGTACATAGGGAAAATTTGTACTTACATAAAGAACGGCTTGTTCTGTTCAATAGAAAAACATCAACAATGAACTCCAGAACTCTCAGTATGCATGTTCCTCTCCCCAGAAAATGCAGCTGCATTGAGAACAACATTGCTGCAACCCCTGCATAGAAGCCAACGTGAAATCTAAAGATGGGAACATAGAAAGTAAATGCGCCATAGAACAGGTCTTCAGGTAGTATAAACTCTCATTTCTTTGCTGAAGTAACTGAAGTATCTAATTTTTCACCAGCTGAGGGTGTTTTCCTAGTATTTTAGTGCTTCTTGAACAGGAAGGCAAGCACAGGAAGGCAAGCATTGATCACACTGGGAACACAGAATCATAGAATCATAGAATCATAGAATAGATTGGGTTGGAAAAGACCTCCAAGATCATCAAGTCCAACCCCTGATCCAACTCCAATTACTATATCATGGCACTAAGGGTCAAATCCAATCTCTTTTTAAAAACCTCCAGGGATGGTGAATCCACCACCTCTCTGAGTAGGCCGTTCCAATGCCTGATTACCCTCTCTGTAAAGAATTTCTTCCTAATATCTAACCTAAACCTCCTCTGGCAGAGCTTGAGCCCATGTCCCCTTGTCCTATTGTTGGTTGCCTGGGAGAAGAGACCAACCCCCACCTGGCTATAACCTCCCTTCAGGTAGTTGAAGAGAGTGATGAGGTCACCTCTAAGCCTCCTCTTCTCCAGACTAAACAACCCCAGCTCCCTCAGCCTCTCCTCATAGGACTTGTGCTCAAG
>NW_020955458.1:650909-651966 GCF_003031625.1 Empidonax traillii | reverse complement strand
CTCTCCTCATAGGACTTGTGCTCAAGTCCCTTCACCAGCCTCGTTGCTCTTCTCTGGACCCGCTCCAGCACCTCAATGTCCTTCCTGAACTGAGGGGCCCAGAGCTGAACACAATACTCAAGGTGTGGCCTCACCAGCGCAGAGTACAGGGGAAGGATCACTTCCCTGCTCCTGCTGGCCACACTGTTCCTGATCCAGGCCAGGATGCCATTGGCCTTCTTGGCCACCTGGGCACACTGCTGGCTCATGTTCAGCCTCCTGTCGATCAGCACCCCCAGGTCCTTTTCTACCTGGCTGCTCTGCAGCCACTCTGTGCCCAGCCTGTAGCGCTGCAGGGGGTTGTTGTGGCCAAAGTGCAGGAGCCGGCACTTGGCCTTCTTGAACTTCATCCCATTGGAGTCAGCCCATCTCTCCAGTCTATCCAGATCCCTCTGCAGAGCCCTCCTGCCTTCCGGCAGGTCGACACTCCCTCCCAGCTTGGTGTCCTCTACAATGTCCTCTATTTGATGGACTCAATCCCCTCATCTAAATCATCCATAAAGATGTCAAAAAGGACTGGGCCCAGCACTGATCCCTGGGGAACACCACTGGTGACCGGCTGCCAACTGGATGCAGTCCCGTTCACCAGCACTCTCTGGGCCCGGCCCTCGAGCCAGTTCCTGACCCAGCACAGAGTGCCCCTGTCCAAGCCATGGGTTGCCAGCTTTTCCAGGAGTATATTATGGGAAACAGTGTCAAAGGTTTTGCTGAAGTCCGGATAGACCACATCCATAGCCTTTCCCTCATCCACCAGGTGGGTCACCTGATCGTAAAAGGAGATCAGGTTGGTCAAACAGGATCTGCCCTTCCTAAACCCATGTTGGCTGGGTCTGATCCCTTGTCCATCCTGTAGCTGCTGTGTGATTGCACACAGGATGACCTGCTCCATAACTCTGCCAGGCACCGAGGTCAGGCTGACAGGCCTGTAGTTACTAGGGTCAGCCTTGCATCCTTTTTTATGGATTGGGGTGATATTTGCCAACTTCCAATCATATGGGACCTCCTCAGTGAGCCAGGA